>NC_079504.1:94180593-94480593 GCF_030052815.1 Hevea brasiliensis
ATATTTGTTCTTCACTTGTCACTTTATTCAAATGCAGGTAATCAATGCACATAACCTCAAAGTCCCATCATGCTTCACAAGCGACCTTGGAGCTCCCTATGGTGACACTCTGGGGCGTCTGAACCCCTTATCCATCAACTCTTGCATCTGAGTTTTCAACTCCCTCCAATTCGATGGAGTGCCATCTAGGGAGCAATGGAAATGGAGTGCTTTGTACCGCGGTCTGTCTCAATAGCAAATTCAGCTTCCCGCTACGGTGGAAAACCGAGGCAACTCTTCCGGGAAATACCTGCAGGAAGTCTCCTCCAGCGCTGGGTATACCTTCACTCGGGATTTGGCTTACTTTGCCTAAATATCACCACATGTGCTAGGTAGTGAGCTTCACGGCCTTTTCTGCGACATTTCTTCTTTGTAGCGTAGTAAGTGAGATGACATTGAATGACGAAATCTACGTCCTTTCCCCCACAAGCTGTGATCTCATTACCCTCGAGAGTTTTTAGAGAAATTCTCATTCCAATTTCTGCAATCAACGCTATCTTTGCACGATGGCGTGACAACCCCGAGTCCATTCCCAAATCCACGTCAAACTCATGGAAGGCAACGCTTCAATCAGGTGCGCTTGAGAATTCCATACCCACTGAATCCTATAACGGGCAACCTTTGTATACTTTGTTAACTACCACTGCTGCTGTGGCCCAATGGATTAGTGACGAATGTCTTGGTCACTCTCCCCTACCAGTATCCCCCTTTCTACGGGTAGGTTGATGCAAATGTAGGAATGAGTGGATCCTGGATCCGCAATGCATCTGCAGTGTAGTGTAGAGGAGAAGCGTACCCAGTGGCGTGCAGGGCATCTTGCTCCTCTGAGCTCTCAAGGCATAATTTACGGCGGTGGTGCATTATCGGCCTCTCTGCTGGCTCGGATGCGAGGCCTGCTGTGATGGTCCCCACGTCGAGTTGCAGATTTTCTACCCTCTTGGTAGTGCGGGGCAGTGCATGCGCTTGTGTTGGAGTAGGCTGTAGTAGTTCTACGTGGCGGTTCCTCGGCGATGCTCTGTTGACCCACATCTTAGCGAGGCACCCGATTGCTCTCAACACTCTCCCTTGTGCCATTTGAGCGGTGTGGACATCTGCGAGAAGATGTTTGAAATGGTCCTGAACCCCATCCTGGAGGCGCTTGCGATGGTGTGGTGACCTCTCTAGGGAGTGAGCGTGGCACAGGCCGAGGCGACCACGACCACATGGTTGACCGAACTGCATGCGGGAGGACCCTTGAACTTCTTCCCAAATGCGGTGAACTAGTGACTTGGTCCCCTCTTCAGCATCTCTCTCTTCCTAGTGCGCTCCATGATTCTTACTTTTCCACCTTTATTGCGGCTTCCACTAACTTGGTAAGTGCATGATTCCCAAGGCGGTGGCTGGATCTTGATGTTGTCATTTAGTCCTCTTCAAATCTCTTGCACCTTCCGACTTCATTAGGGACTATCTCCCTTCCATAGCGACCCAATCCAGACAAACTCCTTCTCATATTCGACCCAGCGATGTCTCTGCCTCGGGTTAATAAACTCTCTTCTTCTCTCTTCGGATATACAGTACCCACATATTTCTTCTTAAATTGCGAAGAAAGAAGTCCCAAGTTCTGACTTCTATACGCACTTCCTTTGGACACGGTGTCCCACCACTCCATATGCATCATCTTGCGGTAAAGAGATGGCGGCTTCGGGTTTGCTGCTGGAGTGCGATGAAGTTGTTTTAGTACTCTGCACATTGCTGTTCAGCTTAATTCTCATTTGCGAACGAGTCATCTTCTCTCTTGCCACCAGAAGTCCACGGCTCCAAACTTCCTTAGCCTTTCGGTGTGATTTACTGTGTGGAGTGGTGAGTGGTGGTGGTAGTCTTTGGCATTATCCTAGCCATTTGTGCGAAGAAATCGGCCCATTTGTTGGAACATGGCTGTGGAGTGGCGGGCTCTGCTTGGTGGCGGGCGAGATTCTCTCATGCCCCAGGTCTCGGTCACTGCGGTGGAGCATGACTCTCCACTTCCTCCTCAGCTCTACGAGATGAAGGATCCATATCCTATTCAAAATAAAAAAGATAAGCAGATGCGTTAGTGTCACTCGACTCTTACAAATGCAATGCATGGTATGGACTCAATCTAGGCGAAACGCCTACAGTGCTCTAATACCAATAAATGTGACACCCCTTACATTTATACGGTATACAGAGTAAGTAATGCCACAGTGTCTGGCACACTCTAATATACCTTAATTAATTTATATCATGCTTTTGCATATAATTTATGAAATATACTTTATTTAAGCCATTTAGCAAAATTTTTTTATTTGAGGTTAGAAAATTTTATAGAAAATCAGCGTGAATCTGGCAAAATGGAGAAAGCAGTTCTTGGAACCTGTTAAAACACTTCAATAAACAAATTCATTCATTCCCAACTCCAATATCATCACAAAACTCAATATCAAGATCTCAATAATTTTTTTTAATTTCAGGTCTCAACAACCTTTTCATTTCTCAAACATACCTTTCTCAGGGTTCTCATATATATAAACAACAATTTAATACTCAATTACTTCCATACATAATCATAAATCTTTATTATTTACATGAACATAAAATACATTACATAAATCCCAAATACATATGAGAAAATAAAAATTTAATTACAAAATGACAAAATGACATCTAGTGTCCTACCAATGCACTTCATGAGGTGGCAAGTGTGACACGGACATCTTGACTGCGGGATGGACTCACCCCGATCTGTGGTCTACTAGGCTCACGATCGGGATCTCCGGTACCTACAGCGTGGCAAAGCAGCGCTAAGCAATAATGCTTAGTGGTGCAATAATATAATAGAAGAAAATAGCAAGAAAATGAATGTATATAGAATGTGTATGCTTTCTTTGTTTGGTATTGGTATATCCATTATTTCATTAACGTTGTTCACTTTTATTCATTTAGTTTGCCCCAAGTAACCTACACTAGGCATTGGGTGGATAGCGGGTGTGCGCCTTTGGGTACCTAGTACCTCGGGGCGTCGCACCATCGGTCACATATGCATCTCGGTGTGCATGAGCGACAGCTAACAAGCTATAAATAATATCAGGCACAAGGCCAGAATCTCAATACAAAGTCAAAATGGCTACAAGCCATGAAATCCTGAGAATGGCATATTGCCATGTGCGATCTTTGCTAAGCTGAACCCTATTGGCATGCCAAACTATCAAACCAATCTTGTTAGGTATACTAGGGCATTTGAAACTTTTAAATTCTTCAATTTATAAATTTCAAAATTTTTGTATCTCTATTCATCTTATTGGTCAACAAAATGTTGACTTTTAGAATAAAAATATATACATTGAATTTGGCACTCCCAACATACCACATTTGGCATTCCAAACTTGTTGGCATTAAGCATTTATACCATTTCAAGTTTAAACCAACACAATGAATTTTCAGTTTTTGTGAGTCAACTACTATTCCATTAGACCTGCCCCATTTCTGTAGAATTTGAAGAAATGGCAAACATGAAAGTTGTTCTTTATTTTGTCTAGTTAGATTTACTTTTTGAATCACTCCATTTGGAGTTTTTAGCTCAGATATGGTCCAAAAACCACAGCTGGCGGATTTGCATTCTGCAGAAATTACCATATCTGATAACATGAGCAGTGACTGCCACTGCCATTTTAGGTTAGAGTTCTGGCCATAATTTGGGGTAGGTTCCTTCATGAAAGTTGTTTTTCTATATCTTAAATTGTTGCTGTAAAAATTTCAGGTCAATTGACCAAATCTCACATGAGTTATGGACAAATGAGCGATTCTTATTCATTTGGTCAGTCTGCGAGGCTATTGCAGTGTCGGATTAGGGCCAAGTTTTTGGTCCCTCTTGCTTTGATCTTTTGGGCATGGTTTCTTCCAGAAACAATGTGCGATTATAAGCCTAGTTTCATGTCAATTGGCCCAAACACCAATTGGACCAACACGACCAAAGTTATGGCGATGCAGTGAAGTGGTGAATTTTCGATCCTTACTGCTGCTGTATCCTAGGGCGACTTTGCCAACTTCACTTTGCAATCCTATTTTTAGTCCATTTGATGGTCAACTTGCCTAAAATGGTCACTAATTATTACCATTAAAATGTTCTCTAACAATTTCCTAAGCCAATTCAATTTTTCACCCTCAAAACCCTAGTTTCCATTCCAATTTACCCATGCACCTTGGATTAAGCACACTAAATCATTATCTATGTACAAATATATAAGCTTAAACATAATCTCCAATTCATTCTAAGTCCATTAAAATCATCAAGACACTCCATTATTGTTCCCTCATTAGGGCTGCCCGAAATTCAAGGCATGCATAAACATAAATTTCATTCATTTAAATTCACGAATTCTTGCTCCTTTAAGGCTTTAACATGGAATAAAAAGGAGATTTAAGTATATATATGCACTAACCTTGAATAAAGGAAGATTTTTTCCCCACTTAAAACTTTACTTTCCTTCACTTTCTAGGCTGCCAAACACTTTAGGGAGGTGTGATTAAGTTTTAATGAAGGGGTTTAGGGGTTTGAAGTGGTGGGGAAACAAAGGAGAAGGAGCTTGGGAAGTGAGGGTTTTAATGGAGTTGAGAGAGAGATTTGGCTGGAATTGGAGGAAGGAAGGCAGCTGCAGTTTTAATTATTTTGGTCTTAATTTTTGTCTCTTTTTAAGTATTTAGAAAGTTTATTAGCTTGTGATTGGTTGGTGAGTTTTAAATGACATCACAATGATGTCATAAATAAACTTTCTTTGATTTTTCTTTTCTTTCATCACTACTCAATTTCAATTTAATTTCTAGTAATGTTTATTCATATTTTATGTCATATTAATTATTTACTCAACTGGACAAGTCGGCCCAAAAATCACCTCTGAAGGCGAATGAGCCAAAATGCACCCTCCGTTGTGACTTAACGGTCAAAATTGTCTATCATCTTGATTGAAAAGAATTTTTCTAGAGTATTTTCTTGCATTCTAATGCCATAGGAACCTCAATAACCCTTCTCTGGAGTCCCAAAATTGTTTTCTAATTTTTCCCGGGTCTAGGGCTCCTGCGTTGCGAAACCCTTAACTTCCCTCCAGGATTACCATCGGCTTGGGCAGGCTCATTTGACTTAGTTTGTATTTTATTTTTAAAATTTTTACTAAGTGTTTTCTTATGTAATATTTGAGTTAATTATTAGTCCCTCACTTAGTTTAATTATTTTTAGGAAGTTCCTGGTATCAGGACCGACGCGATCCCGCGGAGCAGTAGGAATGTCACGGAATTATTGATTCTGGGAGGGTGAATTACGGAGTAATAGAAAAGGTCCATTGATATTTTGTTAGAAATATTATTCTTAAGTTATTAAGAATATGAGTGACAATATTTCTAGCACAAAGTATCATAAATGAGTTCTAATCGAGGATACTTCATAATAAGGACATGACTTATCAGGAGAAGATTGTATTCATGTTTGTTCCCAAGTTATTTATATGAGATATAAATAAGATGGAATGGTGAGTCTCATGCCATATAACAAACATGATAGGCACTTATAAATGATAAGTAGGCGAACCAGTGACACTTATGACAAGCACATGGAGTTTACTCTTGTCAATGTTTTGTCATAAATCATATCGATGCATATAATCTTTAGACACAGAGATAGCACAGTTATCTTGTATATAGAGTAGTTTGAGTTTGATCTTTCATACTTGTACTATGTATGGGTATATGGGCATGTGTTGGCTCTACTAGTTATATATGGGGTAGGTGTTGATCAAGATGGAATCTGTTCCTCTAAGTAAATAGAGATAAAATCCTATGTTCATTTAATTGTTCTTGATGTTTCAAGTTCTGGCCAAGCAGATAGATTTATTGGAAAGAGTTTACGATGAAAAAATCTTTTTAATCAAGCTGGAATTAAAGAGAACATAATATTCATAGCAAATGGAGTTTGACATAAACCATGACTCGGCAGGTTGGGATTTTTGTGAGAGAGATTCTAGTGCATGGTAACATATGATTATAGGTTCATTTAAGGTAAACCTTATTACTAATTGGGTGGCCATGGCATGCTATGCTAAGTGTTAACCATGATACATGAGGTTCATAAAATGATTTAGAGAAATCATTTATAGTAAGAAGAGTTCGATGATATTAGAGTTGATATCATGTCTCATTGCCAATTAGTGATGAGCCTAGTAAGTCACACACATACACAAGTTATCACCTATTTAAATATGATTTAATTAATTAATTAAAAGTTTAATTGATTAATTAAATGAGTTTGGTTTGCAATTAAATTGCAAAGTCCTAGCATGACTTGAAACCAAATCTAGATTATTGGATGTATAATATAAGTTAAATTTATATTTAAAGTGTTTAAATATGAATTTAATTAATGAAAATTAATTAATAGAGATTAATTAATTAATTTATATTTGATATAAATTAATTAGAAGAAGAAAATAATTATTTTGGGTTAAGAACTCAAAATTAAGACACGAGGGCATTTTGGTCATTTGCGGTGTGACACGTGGCACCATGAGATGGTGACACATGGCATAACACATAAGCTTGCCAAATGTTTTTAATCATGTAAGATGATTAAAATCAAGATTAAATATAGGTTTGACACTTGGCACAATGTAGTTGGGTCACTTAAACCTAGAGCTAATCAAAGGGTGACATGTGGCAAGGAGTTTAATGTGTTAACCTAGCTATTTAAGTGTGGTTATGAAAAGAAAAAAATAACCAGCAGCCACTCCTCTCCTTTGTCACGCCACTTTGAGGTTTTTATCTCTTCTTCTTCATCTCTTATCAATTCAAAGAGATTAGCCATCAATCTCTTGAATTAAGAACACTAGAAATTGTTTCTAGTGTCTGTTTACATCTTTAATCTCTTAAAAGGAAGAACTTGATTTTCTAATTAATAGAAAAGGCTTTAGAAGCTGTTCAAGGGCTGCCATAGGTGTTCTTGGTGTGGACAAGCTAGAGGACAACATCTGGTGTCACGAAGGCGAATCTCAAAGCGCGAGACAGCTGCGATTGCATCAAAGAGGTTAGTGTAATCGTTCTTGATTTAATCTAGGGTTCTAAAATTAATCGATTAATTTTAAAATCTTAAATAGCAAATACAGATCAAAACATATTAAAGAGTTTTAATATATTGTTTATCATTGAAATCAAATAGATAAAAATAAATCTTGCATGGTGCATATGACCTAGGTGAAAATTTTTGAATTCAATGGTATAATCTTGTGTTTTTAACGCTTAGTTCCTTCAGAAGTCCTTTCGAGTTGAGCGAAAGGAAGAAAAGTCAACTTGGTATTCAATGATGGCAACCATTACATGGCCCATGTAGCATTGCAGGCGAGGCCTTATAATACTACGGACAATTTAGCTTTATAATTTCTAGAGGAAGCGGACAATTACACGGGGTATGGGTGGTTACATGGGTCGAGTTACACAGCACGCGTGTACTAATTCTTTCCATGGATTAGGCTACATGGGTCATCTTTGCTGATTGCATGCTGTGCAATTTCTCCAACCGACTTCCGGTTTTGACCACACGAACTTCTCCACACTTGTTCTTGGCCGAGATTGCATCAAATGACCTAATATAACACAGAAATCAAGGAATTAACATGAATTCTAAAATATAAAAAATTAACTAAAAATTATGCAATTAACTAACTAAACATGAATGAAATGCAACAATTACTACCCCTAAATGCCTATTTAATACAAGTGCATCAAATGGTATCAACATCTCACTCCCTAGTTCAATCGAGTTTCTAGCATATGAGAATTCAAGTAAAGATTCATCATGCATCCCACCAAAAATATTGTCATTCAATTTGCAAAAGGTTAGACAAAACACAGGTAATTCATTAAGGAGTTACATTGATCAATTCAATACGGAGAGCCATCCAAGTAAAGTAATTGAATCATGAAAACACTTGTGAAGCTACAAAAAAGGTCAACCAATGTCAAATTTGTAGACTCCCTCATCAAAACCCACTCATAAAAAATTTACTATCAACTAATGGGTGTACCCAAAATTATATCCAACTAGATGATGGCGGTTATTAAAGTTGGATAAGATGTCGAGGACTAAGGAGAAAAGAATGAGTCTAGACAATATGCCTAGCGATAAAGTAACTCTTCTAGTGATAGGATAGAAGGAATGAAAAATACAGAAATTACACCTCACGAGTGAGTTTTAGTCCAGTACTAATGTAGATCCAAAACAATGGGAGTCGATCAAATACCCAAAGAAGCTGAATCCTAGGACTATAAATAGATAGGATCAAAGTAAATTTTGTAGGTTTCATGACAATTTTGGCCACAACAACGATGATTGCGAGATAGTTGAAATATGTAATAGAAAGGCTAGTCAAGGATGGCACACTAAAGGCGTTTCCTCACCATACTCATTCTAATCATGATCGAGAAAAGGAGGAAAGGTTGACATAGACCAAGGCGGGCGATGATGAAAAGCCCATTGACACCATAAATGTAATAGTAAGCGGGCCCAATCCTGCAAAATAAGAAAAGAAGAGAAAATCGATAAATAGCTTGGATATAGTACTTGCGGTGGAGGAACTATATGGAGTCACCCATAACCTTTGGCATAAAGGATGACAAAGTAGCTTACCCACTCTGATCCTTTGGTTATCACTCTTTGAATAAACAAATACATGGTAAAACATGTGCTAATTAACCTTTGGATGTTAAGTAAACCTCATCATTCTAGATGTTTATGAAAAAACTTAACCTTTAGAAAAGGTTTATCAAGAGTCCTTTGCCCTTTAATGGAGTCTAGGTGACAAATCGGTTCCTATGTTAGGCACCACAAACATAACTATAGTTATTGGAGATGAAAAATTTAAGTTCAATGTGGTTGATACTCCTTTCTCTTATATTGCAGTTTTAGGAAGGTTTGTCCTAAGTAACCCACGGCATAATTATTAACATGGAGATGGTGTGCCTAAAGCACGATAATTAGGGAATGTGGTCATTGGGGCAAGTCAAAGTCTACCTAATAGTGTTCTGACTAGTCTAACAAAGCCATATCCCAACTCTCATTTCCAATTGAGTTGTTTGAAATACTAGAAGATAAGAAAAATGTTGAGCAATTTGATGATGTCGGTGAAGTTGAATTGGAAGATGGTAAGAAGGTAAAGCTCAGTCGGCATTCACGGGACCAGGAGGGATGCGATAATCAGAATACTTAAATCCAAGATGTCAACTTTTACTTAGAAGCTAAAAGATGTGAAAGGTAGACCCAAAGGTCCGCGACAAATAAACTCAATGTCGACTCCATAATCATGCATGTTCAACAACAAAAAGATGTTTAGCCCTTGCGGATAAAATGTGATAGTTCACGAAGTTGCCAAGTTAAAAAGGCAAGGCTAATCATAAAAGTCTAATACCTAACTATGGTAGCAAATGTTATCCTAGTAAGGAAGGTGAATGGAAAATGGAGGATATGTGTTGACTTCATGATCTAAATAAAGCTTGTCCAAAAGATCACTATCCCCTCCCAAAAATAAATCCTTGGTAGATGCAATAGCTAATATGCATACAATCTGCTCCTTAGTAGATGCCATCTCTAGTGCCACGGATACTCATGGAACCAGCGACTAAAAGAAATAACTTTCATGATAAATGAGGGTGTGTTCTATTACAAAGTGATAACCTTCGGACTAAAAATGTAGAGCCAACCTATCAAGGTTAGTCGGTGAGATGTTTAAAGATTTGATGAGGAAAACAATTAAAGTGTATGTAGATGACAAGATAATCAAAAGTAAATTTGGAAGATCATACGCATTGATAATGTAGAAGCTTTTGATGTCGCTTGATAAAGTTGGCATGAAAGTGAACACAGTAAAATGCACTTTGGAATAAAAATAAAAATTTCTCAGGATCACATATTGTTTAGAAAAATTTAAAGCAAATTCAAAAAAGATAAGAGCAATTATGGAAATGTAACCACCAAAGCAATAAAAGACATCGAGAAGCTAAATGGGCGATCAGCTTGCATAGCAGGTTCATGTCATGCTTGGCTAAAGTGCCTTCCCTTTTCACAGAGCTCTCAAAGCTAAAATAGTTCAAAGTGGGAGAAGATTGCCAAGATAGCATTTGATGAATGAAGATATTTCTCCTCAGCTTTCCACCTGCTAAGACATACCAAAGGCATAAGCTGAGCTCTATGCTTATACTTTTTATAATAAATGAAAGCTATTAGCTCGAGTGTTATCAAGTAAGAATAAGGTGAGCAATATCCATCTACTACACATGCCCAGAGAGTACTAAAGGGGAGAATACAATTGCTAAGCTTTAGAAAAATTAGCTTTTGTCATGTTCTGATTTATGTAAAAAGAGAACTCAAGCCTTATTTTAGAGGCATATACCATGGAAGTTCAAAGTAACGCTACCCACTTAGAAAAATCCTACACATTAACCGAAGCCTACAAGATGAGTAGCAGAATGGACCATTTACAGGAGCATACAATGTTCCGATATGGCCTAGACCAACACTCAGAATCCCGGGCTCTAGTAGATTTCATAGCGAGCTTACCTTAGTCACTTACCAGAATAAGAGCCAAAGTAAAGAATGGAAAGTTTGGGTGAGACGGTGCCGCCTAGTTTTGAGGGCGAGGCATCGATGTAATCCTTGAAGGGCCATGTAAAGCAAAGCCCCAATGCATGGCCAGAGATTAACATTTCAAAGCCACTTACAATATGGCCAAGCATAAGAGCACCACTATTGTCATTATAGATTTTGAAGGAACTAAAAGCAATGTACGTGACCATACATTACGACTCACAACTTATAGTCAATCGATTGCCAAAGCAATTTCCAAATGAAAGATTAAAATTTGAGCACGTACAAAGTTTGATTACTCAAGTTCTTAGCTAATGTACGGGGCATAAGGAGGGAAATTAAAATTATTCAAATCCTTAGGAGGAGAACTCTGACGAACGGATAGCCTAGCCAAACTGCGTAGCGGGCAGAAGCAACATGACTCCTAATCCCATTTGACAAATTGAATGCCCAACGATGCGACGGGAAAAGGAAGCTTTTCCCCACAGCGGCATTGGCAAAACATGGTAAAAGGCCTTCTATTTTATTACATTGAGGAACTCTTTAAGATCCTATAGAATATATGTAAAATAGTTAAGAAAGCATCCGAGGATATGGCATGAGTTAATAGTTAGATCTACTCGCGAGTCCTACTTATAACCATGGCCCAAATGCATCACCCTTGAGCTTAGGAATCCAAACATTGAAACAAATCCGCCATGAAGGATTACCCAGTTATAGCCATAGAAAGTGCGAGGACAATTGCTAAAGGCCTTTTAGCATGGGGCTTTATTAGCCAATTGTAATTGAAGACACACCAGCCGATTAGTCCAAAAATGTTTGAAAAGCTATGATTTAATCACATTCCTCATCAACCCATAGAGAAATTGGCAGATTATTGGTAGTCCATGGCTTTTCTACCAATGGGGGATTGATATCATTAGCCCTTTCCTAAAAGTTTCTAGATAGCACAAATATGTGATAGTAGCGATTGTGCCAGAATTCATAAAGTAGGTAGAAGTTGAGGCAATACACAAAAATCACCACAAACAAGGCCATCCTGCATCTCACAATAAAAGCTAACATCCTAATAAGATTTGGTGTCCCAAATGTTATAATAACTGACAATAAAGGCACCCATTTTAAGTCTAAAAGTTCAAGGGCTTACATGCGAAATTTCAAATTAATCTTTATTTCAAATCAGTCTACCATCTGTAATCTAATGGAATGATTGAAGTAATGAAAAAACCATCTTGCAAAGGGTTAAAGAAGTTAGACAAGGCAAAAGGCAAATTTCCAAATGAGCTCCCGAATGTTCTATGGTCTTACAAACTAACTTTGAGTCGGGGAATGGGTGAGACACATTTCTCTTGTAATGTCATCATCCTTACCCCTCACATAAGGGCATGACATGAGATTCCATAAAATACCTAATGAACTACCGAACTCCCACCTACTAATAACTCATTAAGTATCCTACAAGAGTTTTAAAACCATTTTCTTACATTTTGGAAGTGGTAAGCATTTTTGGTAGGAATTAAATCATTTTATCAGAAGTTTCAAAACTACTTAAAATTTTGTCCCATTTTATTTTCCTCAAATTTTTATAAAAGAAATTTAGAGACAGAGTGCCAAATAGTCTGTATTTTGAGAAACTTGATTATTTTAAATGCACTTGAGAAAAGAAGCCAAGAAAAGAATACTTCATGGAAATTTTCACAACTCCCAACCTCCAAATGATCTCAATTCAACTCAAAATTTTCCAGATCAAACCATTTCAAAATAATTCCATCAACATTGCATTCAATAAAAGCATTAATTTACATTCACAAGTTTGAATTTATAGATATAAAAAGAATCCAAAAATAATATTATTACAATTTTATTATACAATTGCTCAACTTTACATTTATACATAAAACATTATAATATTTACATCCAATTAACTCCAAGGGTATATGAAATAAATACCCATTACAAAAGATCAACAGAGAAACTTTTTTAGTTATTTGACTCACTCTCTGTTGCTTTCCTTGCTCTTATCTGCGGCAGCCAAAATAAGCTATCGCTAAGTATAAAAATACCATTTGTTACATAATAAAAATTTGAAATCGTTACATAAAACATTCATTGACAAATCACAATTTAAATATTTCGCAATGCATTTCACAATTTATCAAAACTCATTATAACACAGTTTTGGTCAAATGATTTAATAAACATAGTATTACTTGATTCATACACAACTTAAGCCATGACACAAAATTTCCGATCATCTTAGTGTTGTACACTACAATAAAGCAATCTATAACCCCACTAATCCGAAATCAATGAGAGGTGGCTAGCTAGCTAATGAGTACTCATCTGATCTGTACGATTGGTAAGCCAAAGAGGAGAAAAAATGTCCGATCACCCCCATAAATGGAGGAGGAATAATAAGGCATTGTCATGCTAAGTATGAATCAAAAATCTATTTCAAACATTTTATTCAAATAATTCGCAGAAATCGATAAATTTCCAAAGTCATAGTTTATTCACAAAGTGGCAACACAATTCATGATTAACACAAATTTTTATAAATCATGCAAATCGACTTTTCAATGACAAAATGCTCAGTGGGTTATTATGCACAAACTGGCACATTGAATCGCCTCTAATTTTTCTTGACTCTCTCTTAATTTTGTTTCAAGTCTTTAGTTGAAACACACAGTTTATTTTGTTAAGTTGTTATTGGGTGGACATTTTTAATTACATAGGCATGAGGTCATAAAGATATGTATGAAGGAGCAACTACTATTGTGTGCACAGTGGGAGGAGACACAAGAGATTTTCCGATCTCAATTGGATTACACCAAGGATCAGCCATAAGCCCTTACCTTTTACATTAGTTTTAGATGGTGACAAAACATATACAAGAGAGTATTCCTTGGTGCATGATATTTCTGAGATGATATTGTTACGATAGATGAGACACGAGAGTCGATAGAAGCTAGAACTTTGAGAAGTACTCTAGAGTCAAAGGGTTTTAAGTTAAGTAGACGAAGGCAGAATACATGCATTGCAAGTTGGTGAAGGCCAAACTAGTGATAGGGAAGGAGTTAGTTTGAATGGGTAATCTTGCTCCAAAGTAATCACTTTAAATATCTAGGCTCAGTCCTTTAAGTAGATGGGGGATGTGAGGAGGATGTTAGTTATAGGATTAAAACCGGATAGTTGAAGTGGAGACGTGCCACGGGAGTTTTATGTGATCGTAAGATTCCCAATAAAATGAAAGGAAAATTTTACCGTCTGACCATACGACCAGGCTATGTTATATGGTAGTGAGTATTGGGCCTTTGAAAGAGTCATATGCATCTAAGATAATAGTTGCGAGATGAGAATGTTAAGGTGGATGAGTGGCCATACTAGACTAGAGAAAGTCCGTAATAAGAGTATTAGAGAAAAGGTAGGAGTGGTGCCAATTGAAGATAAGTTGAGAGAAGGGAGATTGAGGTGGTTTGGTCATGTGAAGCGTAGACATACGGAGGCTCCAGTTAGACAAGTAGAGCACATTAGGTTAGAGGATAGAAAGAAAAAAAGGGGTAGACCTAAATTGACTTGGAGGAGAGTAGTACAACATGTCCTAGAAGCATTACACATTTGAGAATTTAACCCAAAATCGTTGAGTGGAGAAAGTGAATCCATATAGCCGACCCCAAATTTTTGGGATAAAGGCTTAGTTGAGTTGAGTTGAGTTGAGTTGAGGCATGAGGTCATAATTCCCAATTTAACTCATTTTCTCTTCTTTTCTTTTCTACTCATTTTAAATTAATTTTTAGCAATATTTATTTATATTTTATGTTATAATAATTATTTACTTAACTGGACAAGTTGGCCAAAAATCATCTCTGAAGACGAAATGACCAAAATGCCCTTCGTTTGGCTTATTAGGCCAAAATCGTGCATCATAGATCTAAAAATTTTTCTAAGCATTTTCTTGGCATTCTAATGCCATCAAAACCTCAATGACTCTTCTCTGGAGTCCCAAAAATTATTTGATGAATTTTCCCATGGGTTTAAGGCTTCTAGTTTGTGAAAGCAACTTCCTTTGGGTTACCCATCACTAGGGCACCGGCTAGTTTAACTTGTTTGTATTTTATTTCTAAAATTTTTTCTTGATTTTTCTTACTATTATTTGAGTTATTTATGATTCCTCACTCTAGTCTAGATATAGTTCTAGATATTACATCTAGACCAACATCGGTCATCGAACAGTAGAGAATGTACGACATGGCTCTGGTGAGGGTGTTAAAACTCTTCCCCTCTAATTTCAATTTTGTCCTCGAAATTTACCTGACTTAAGTAATCTTGGAACTGCTACTTCCTTGCTTCTTTACTTCCTTGTATTGTGTCACCAATGTCTGGGTTCGGTTCCTCTCTAGCCTCCATGGCATATGCAGTGGTGCCACCCTGACTTTGGGCCTTTCGACTATCTCACAAATAACCTTCTGTGAAATATCAGCCGTCTTAGATTTACTAGGTCTTCTACCCCTTTAAACTGTAGGGGTAGGTCTATCAACTTGTACTAGAGCTGTTGAACCACTCCTCTGAGGGCAATCTCTTATGAAATGATCCGTAGCCCCACACTTAAAACACTCTCCAATTAACAGTCGACACTCCCCTCTGTGTCTCCTACCACAGTGCACACATTCAGGCACTGGGGCTGATCCCTTTATTACTGTGCCTGGGGAGCTAGCTATAGATATCCCAGTCTGGTCTCTCTTACCTTGTGTCTGATCTTATGAACCAGAACCCTTAAGCTTCCTACTATCAGTCGGTATACTTGATTGCCCTAGTCCAATTTTCCTCTTACGCTGCCTATGTTTCCTATTCTGTTCACTTACTCTAACCCTTTCCACTTTCAGTGTGGCTTCAACTAATTTTGTGAACTCCGTAATCCCCAAGGTAGTGATCATTATTTTAATGTTATTATTTAGCCCCTCTTCAAACCTTCTGCATCTCTCAGCTTCTGTGGGGACTATCTCTCTTCCGTAGCGGCTTAGTCTAACAAACTCCTTCTCATACTCTAGTACTGATAGCTGCCTCTGCCTCAAACTAATAAACTCTCTTCTTTTGTCTTCCAGGTACACACTTCCCACATACTTCTTTCTGAATTCAATGAGGAAGAACTCCCATGTTATTTGTTAGTTTGCACTTCCTTTGGACAACATATTCCACCATTGATATGCATCGTCTTGTAGTAGAATCTGTGACTTCTAATTTTTGCTGTGGGGTGTAGTGGAGTTGTTTTAAAACTCGTCCTGTTCTGTCCAACCAGTTCTCAGCTGCAACAGAATCATCTTCTCTCTTGCCAAGAAAATCCACTGCTCCCAATTTCCTCAGTTTCTCCAAATGAGATTTTTGCTATAGAGGTGGTGGTGGCGGTATTACCCCTGCCATTTTTCTAAAAAATTCTGCCATTTGTTAAAACATAGCCGGCAGAGGCTGTGCAGGCACCTCTGGTGTTGGTGGAGCAAGTTCTACCCTGGCTCAAGTCTCAGCTGCAGGTGGAGCACGACTCTCTACTTTCCCCTCAACTGCTCTTTGAGACGTGGGGTCCATATCCTAATCAAAATAAGAAAACCAAACAAATTTGCATTAGTGTCACCTCGACTCTTACAAATGCAATGCATGCTATGGACTCGATCTAGACCCAGAAACGCCTAAACCGTGCTTTGATACCACTAAATATGACACCCTTTACCCGTCTACAGTATAGCCAAGCAAGATATATCATACAGTGTATCAGAATACGATATTTTATCTCAATTATTTATTTATCCTTCCTTAATTTATTTCTTCATGGTTATGAAGTGCAATTTGTGAAATTTAAGTCATTTATTGAAATTATAAATTCATTTGAGGTTTGAAAATTTTGTAGAATATCAGGTGAAGTCTGCTAAAAATGAATAAAGCAGTTCTTTGGAACCTATGAAAAGCACTTCCAATATATTTTCAATAATTCTCAAACTCTATTATATCACCATAATCTCAATATTTCTCAACCATTTCTAAAAAATTCTTCTATTTATCATTCATTCATTTCACATGATAATCATGTACAAATCATAAATAAATACTAAATTGTCATTTATAAATACAAATTAAAAATATTTGCATTAATACCAAAATATATTACATGAGTTTCAACTATACATGAGAAAATAAAAGTTTAATTATAAAAGAGAAACAGTACAAAATACCAAAATGGGACCTAGTGTCCTACAATGCACTATAGTGCGTGAGGTGACATGGATACTATGCGAGTGTGACGACCTCACCTGATCGTGGTTTGCTAGGCTCTTTGTCGGTTTCTCCGGAACCTCTGGCGTGGCAAGCGACAAGCTAAGCAATAATGCTTAGTGGTGCCAATAATAAAATAAAAATGACTAAAAAGAAATAAATATGTAGTGTATATGTTGATTTCTCATACAGAAAATTTATTGGTAATTATTGGTAGTATTATTTATTTGAAACTTGTTATATCCATTATTTCATTAAATTTATCAACTTGCATTTTTGGCTGCCCAAGTAACCTATACTAGATGGTAATTTGGATAAACTAGTGGTAGCCTTTGGGTATCAAGTACCTCGGGCCATCACACCATCGGTCACATAGTGTCTCCCGGTGTGTAACAGAACAACTGATAAGCTATAATAAACATTAGGCATAAGGCCAAGTATCATCATAATATCAGAATGGCTAAAAGCCATAAAATCACAGAATGGCATAATGCCGTATGCGATGTGCTAAGCGAACCTATTGGCATGCCAACCTATCCAAACTAATCGTTCTCGGTGTACTAGGGCACATTACAAAGTTATTGATTGAATTTTCATGTTTTACATGTAATGTTACTATTCATTACTATTTAGGTCAAATTATTGACTTTCCAATGCATAATATTTATATGAGTCCTAATCCTTTCACAAACCTTCTATAATAACCAGCTAGCCCCAAAAATCTTCTGACCTCAATTGTATTTCTGGGAGGCTTCTATTCCATCACGGCTTCAATTTTCTTGGGATCTACTCTAATCCCATCAGCTGATACTATGTGTCTAAGGAATGCAATCTCACTCAACCAGAAGTCACGCTTGGACAACGTAGCATAGAGCTTCTTTTCTCTCAAGGTTTGTAGAAAACCCTCAAATGTTCATCATGTTCTTCCCTGGTCTTGGAATACACCAAAATATCATCAATAAAGACCATTACGAACCGATCTAGGTATGGATGGAAGATACCTAGTGCATTTGTCGTCATAAGGTCCATGAATATCATCATAAGGTCCATGAATCTTTCTTTGGTGCATTTGTCAATCCAAGCGGCATCACGAACTCATAATGCCCATACTGGGTCCTGAATGCAGTTTTAGGCACATCTACATCCTTTACCCTCAGCTGATGATACCCTGATCTAAGATCAATTTTTAAAAATACACCGGCTCTTTTCAACTGATCAAATAGATCGTCAGTGCAGGCAACGGATATTTATTCTTCACGATTACTTTGTTCAACTGTTGATAATCAATGCACAATCTTAAGGTCTCATCCTTCTTCTTCACAAATAGCACCGGAGCTCCCTATGGTGACACACTGGGGCATATAACCCCTTATCTAGTAACTCCTGCAACTAGAGTTTTAGCTCCTTCAATTTTGTAGGTGCCATCTTATAAGGAGCAATAGAAATTGTTGTTGTACCCGACATTACCTCAATAGCAAATTCAACTTCCCTTTCTAGTGGCAAACCAGGCAATTCTTCAAGGAACACATGCAGGAAGTCTCTTCGTAGGTATGTCACCTGGATCGGCTTAGCACGCCTAGTATCAACCACATGTGCTAGGTAGGCTTCACAGCCCTTTCTCATCAATTTTCTTACAGTAGTAGTTGAGATGACATTGGATAAGAAATCTATCCTTTCTCCCACAACTGTGATCTCATTTCCCTCGGGAGTTCTCAAAGAAGTCCTCTTCAGTTTACAATCAACCATTTCCTGATGACGTAACAACCAGTCCATTCCCAAAATCACATCAAACTCGTGGAAAGGCAATTCAATCAGGTCTTTCGAGAATTCATACCCCTAAATCCTTAACGGGCAACCTTTATATACCTTATTCACTACCACACTGTGGCCTAGTGGATTAGTGACCAGAATGTCTTGGTCTGTAACACCCCTCACCCGACTATAGTGTAGTCGAGCAAGGCGTGCTACAATCGGTGCCGGAGCACCCTATCTTATCTTACTTTATTCTTTTCATAATTTGATCTCATTATATTTTAATATTAATTATTTTTCGACGGAGAAACCAGCGGAGTTTCCCCTATTTTATTACCAGTTGACGTATTTTACTATTTACCTGTTTGAAAATTTCAATAATATTTTACAAATAAAATCTCATCAAATATTTTCATAACTATCTCATAATTCAATTCTCATTCATATATCTCAATTTCATATTCATTTCCATGCATTAACTATATATTTCAAATCTGTCTTCGAATCCATACAATCTCATTCATGCTCAAATCACATAAGTAAAATTCTCAAATTTCTTTAATTTACATAATTTCATAATTTACATGATCTATAAATTAATTACATATGAAAAAGGTAATTTATTAAATTACATTACATTTCTATTAATTACCTGCTCATAATCTACATTATAATACAATATCTAGCATTTTATACTAAATACAAAATATGATCTATATGGGCCCTATCTACATGCATTGCTGAGGAGGTGACAACCTTGAATACTTGAACATACGGTCACGGACTCCAAAATCTCTGTTTAGTATTCGCTGGGCTTAAACTTCAGTACCTGCGCGAGGAAACAATTCCATCGCGCTAAGCATTGCTGCTTAGTGGTGCAATAATAGAACAAGAAAATAAAATATACAAATAAAGAAAGAAAGAAGCATAATTTGAAAATTTAAGAATCAATTTAATTTAATACAATGTATCTAATATTAATTATCTTTTGTTCTAATTTATTCCACTTTGGAAGCGTTTAATTCCTAAATTCACAGAGATAATGTAAAATATACAGAATTAATAAAAATACTCAGTTTATATTCATATGGCAATAGAAGGTACATTTAAAATATTTAGTTAAGTTATACCTATTTTTGCAACTCCTTTATCATTTTACTTAACAATTTTTATGTGGTTTGGATCATTTCATAATTCTAACTAATTCTTTTGAAGTCTTATTAACTCATTTATTTCATTTCTAATATTTTTAATTACTAATAGTCTTAATTTATTTCAATAAATTACACTGCCCAAGTAACCTATGACGGTGACTAAAGCTGGATAACGGTCGTTGTACTTTGGACCTTGCATGATTGCCTCGGGCGTCATACCATGGGGCCTTGAGCGTCAACCATGTATGCGATCGGTATGGCTAAAAGCCATGATATCACATAATCGGCATAAAAGCCATGAATACGGGCATAAAAGCCATGAATACGGGCATAAAGCCATGAATACGGGCATAAAGCCTTTCGTGATCTTGTTAAAACAATACCTATTGGCATGCCAAACTATCCAAACCAATCTTATTAGGAATACTAGGGCATTTAATACTTTAAAATGTTAATATATTGTGCTTTATGACTTCATTATTTCATGATAAATTTCAATCATAATTCATACATTCATTTGATCACAATTCTAAACTCACATGTACCATTGTATTCAAAACATTTTTCCTTTCTCATTTATACATTCAAGAATCTACTTATGTAATTACAAATTTTATATTTCAAGTTGAATTACTAATATTTTATGAATTCCATTTGTGATGGGCATATATGCCTAACTATCTATTCACATCAATTAGGTGACTTATTTTTCATGTTTCAAGTAATCCATGAATATTTCATGGATTTCAAATTTATGGCCGAAATTTCTTTTTAACAATTTTGACTAGGATGCATAGTCCATATTTGTCATACAATTATAAGCATTTAAGCTTAGAATTGGTTCTAAGTCTTCATCTTAATTCACTAATCATTTTGATTACTATTCATCATACTAGTCAGCCAAAATGTTGACCTTTTATACTTAATGGATATATTAATTCTAATTACACCAAGATCCCACATTTTGAGTTTTACATTTACTAGTATTAATTGCCAATTGCAATTTAAAGTCCCTAGATGCATTTCTAATTTCAAATTTTGAATTTCAAGTTTTGGTGTCACTATTCACCTCATTGGTCAACAAAAATGTTGACTTTTGCATAGACAATAGGTACATTGGTTTTAACACTCGATGTACCACATTTTGCATTTAAAACTGTTGGAATCAATTACAAATCCATTTCCAAGCTTATTTCAAGTTTTCATGTCACTATTCACTTCATTAGTCAACTAAAATGTTGACTTTTGCATAGAAAATATGTACATTGACTTTGGCACTTCCAACATACTACATTTTTCATTTAAAACTTGTTGGTTTTGGTCACTTTCTCAAAGCTTAGGTCATTTTGGCAAAATTGCCAATTTTCGGTTTTGGTGCTCTGAAGTTGCACTGTTTCATTGGTCGATTTACTGTTGGAATTTGAGAAAACTTCCTTCATAGAAAATGTTCCTTATTTTGTCTAGTTGAATTTCCTTTTATGAATCACTCCATTTGGAGTTTTGTAGCTCAAGTTATGGCCAAAATAAGTTTACTGTTCACGTGCCTTTGTTCATCTTTGAGATTTTGGAGTGCAGCAAATTTTTGGTCCAACTTTGGTCAGTAATTTGATCAAGTTAAGTTCATAATTTGGTCTAACTTTCTTCTTATGAAATGTTCTACCATACCTTAGGTTTCCATCGGTTCAAGAAGCGCCTAAATCCGAGTTTTCTAGAGAGAGTTATAGCCATCCAAACATTCTGCTCAAATGAAAATTCGGAAATCTCGATCTGATAAACTTCACTTTGGTCAATGATTTGATTAGGTTCTGGTCATAATTTGGGGTAGGTTTCTTCATGAAAGTTGTTTGTCTATGTCTTAACTTGTTGTTGTAAACATTTCAGGTCAATTGACCATTTCTACAGTGAGTTATGGCCAAATGAACAGTTACTGTGCATTTAGTCATTCTGCAGCTGTTTGCGAGTATCGGATTGGGGCCAACTTTTGGTCCTCTTGCTTTAGTCTTTTGGGCAGGGTTTCTTCAGCCAAAATGTGCCATTATAAGCCTAGTTTCATGTCAATTGGCCAAACACCAATTGGATCAACACAGCCCAAGCTATGGCAGTCCAAGTGGACTGAAATTTGATCACCTGCTTTGCACTCACAAGGCGACATGCTCCTTCACTTTGCCATGCCATTTTCAGTCAATTTATGCTCAACATACCTCAAATAGTCACTAATTGACCCTTATAATGTTCACTTACCACTTCATAAGCCAAAACCAAATTTCACTCTCCAAAACCCTAGTTTCAAATTTCAAAACTTAATCAATTAAATTTCTATCACTTCTCATGCATATAACCTCATCAATCATCATCACTAATAATGTATATATGCAGGAATTCATCAAACCCCATAAGGTTCCCAAGGTTGCTGAATTAGGGATGTTTAATTCCTTAACTAATTCTTTGAATTTCTTGAATTTCTCACTTAATTTGGCATGTATACTACACCTAAAATTGAAAGAAAAGGTTTTAGTGCACTAACCTTGAATGGAGCCACTTCTAAGACTTCAAAACTTCACTTTCTTCCTTTCTTTTTGCTCTCCAAAGCTTGCTCTAGGTGTGAGGACCAAGTTTTATGAAGGCATATAGGGGTTTTATGGTGTAATTGGCTAGGTTTTGGAGCTTGGGTGAGTGTATCAATGGAGGAGATGGGGAGAGGTCACGTTTGAGGAAGAAGAAGAAGAAGATGACCAGAATTTTGGTCCTCTTTGACTCTTTTAAGTGTTTTAAAATGCTTATTTGAATGCAATTGGTGGAGACTTGTAAGTGACATCATAAAGATGTCATAAATTGCTTTATGGATTTTCTTTCCTTTTCTTTTATAATAATTTTCAATTCAATTTTCAACAATATTTATTCACATTTTATGTCATATTAATTATTTACTTAATTGGACAAGTCGGCCAAAAATCACCTCTGAAGGCGAAATGACCAAAATGCCCTCCGTTTGGCTTAACGGGTCAAAATTGTATGTACAGATTGAAAAATTTTACTAGGTATTATATTGGCATTCTAATGCCATGGGAAACTCAATAACCCTTCTCTCGAGTCCCAAAAATTATTTTATAATTTTCCCAGATCTAGGGCTCCTCGTTGCGAGCGCTTAACTTCCCTCGAGTTACCCATCGGCAGGCATAGGCTCGTTTAACTTGGTTGTATTTTATTTCAAAAATTTTTACTAAATTTTTCTTATTAATATTTGAGTTATTTATGGTTCTGACTTTAGTTTAAATATTTTTGGACGTTCTAGGTATGGGACCGACCAGATCACAGGAGCAGTAGAATATACGGAGTTGCTACAGTGAGGGTGTTACATGGTCACTCTCCTCTACTAATATTTCCCTTTCTATGGGTAGGTTGATACAGATATACGAGTGGGTAGATCCTGGATCCACCAATGCATGTCTGAGAGATGTTGTAGAGGGAAAACGTACCCCTGATGACGTCCGAGGCATCTTGCTCCTCCAGAGCTCTCATGGCATAAGCCTTGGCAAGTGCCCTGGCCTTTGGGCTCTTGGCTAACTCAGATGTAGGTCTCTGTGATAGACCAGCTGCCTCAGATTTATCGGGCCTCCTACCCCTTTGAGGTGCAGGGGCAGGCCTATCTACTTGTGCTGGGGCCGTTATAGCAGTTCTGCATGGAAAATTTCTGAGCTAGTGTTCTGTAAACCCACACCGTGGGCAAGCACTAGTCACTTTCCAAAACTCCCCCTTATGCCACTTACGCGGTGTGAATGACGAAGGCGCTAGGGCTAGTCCCTAAACACGTCCCGGAGAGTTGCCCACCTCTCCTATGTGTGAGCGTGGTCTAGGCCTAGGCGACCACGACCTTGAGGTGACTGAACTACGGCGGGTGGACCAGAACTTCTTTCAGTGCGAGGAGATGAACTAGTCTAACTTGGACCTCTTTTCTATTGTCTCTCCTTACCTTTCTGCTCATTAATTCTGACTCTTTCTACTTTCAATGCTGTGTTAACTAATTTGGTGAAATTTGTAATGTCCAGTGCTATTATCATAAGCTTAATATTGTTATTTAGCCCTTCTTCAAACCTTCTGCACCTCTCAGCCTCTGTAGGGACTATCTCCCTCCCATACCGGCTCAGTCTGATAAATTCACGCTCATATTCTCCCACCGATAGCTGCCTCTGCCTCAGACTGATAAATTCTCTTCTTCTCTCTTTTAGGTACACTTTACTGACATACTTCTTCTTGAACTCTGTGAGGAAGAAATCCCAAGTGATCTGATCTGGTTGCACCTCACTGGATACTGTGTCCCACCACTGGTATGCATCATCTTGAAGTAGGGACACAGCACCCTCCAGGTTATGCTCTGGGGTAAAGTGGAGCTATTTCAGCACTCTTCTAGTTCTATCAAGCCAATTTTTAGCTGTCATGGGGTCATCATCCTTCTTCCCCAAGAAATCTATAGCCCCATATTTTCGTATCTTTTCAAAATGGGACTTCTGTGGTGGTGGCGGAGGTTGTGGCTGTGGCTATGATGGTGGAATTGCCCCCATCATTTGTCAGTAAAATTCAGTCATTTGCTAGAATAACGCAAACTGAAGTTGGGCAGGTGCCTTAGCTACAGATGGAGCAGGTTCTCCCCTGTCTCCTGATTTAGCTTTTGGTGGAGCAAGACTCTCCACCTCTTTAAAAACTGTTCTTTGAGAAGCAGGATCCATATCCAAATCAAAAGAACCAAAACAACAAATCTGCATCAGTGTTACCTTAACATTTACAAATGCAATGAAATGGTATGTACTCTATCTAGACCCAAAAATGCCTAAACAGTGCTCTGATTGTAACACCCCTCACTCGACTACAGTGTAGCCAAGCAAAGTGTGCTACATTCGGTGCCAGAGCACCCTATCCTATCTTACTTTATTATTTTAGTAATTTTGAATTCGTTTAATTTAATATCAATTATTTTTCTATGGAGAAACTAGCGGAGTTTTCCTTATTTTATTTCTATTTGGCGTATTTCATTATTCACCTGCTTGAAAATTCAATAATATTTTCAAAATAAAATCTTATCCGTACTAATCATAATTATCTCATCAATTCGAATATCCTCTATGTAATTCAATTTCATATTCATTTCCATTCATTCTTAACTCATATATAATAATTTTCAATCATCATTAATTTACATGATATACAATTTAATTACATATGAAATAATCAATTTATAAATTTACATCACATTAATATTACTTAAGAATTCTTAATTTACATTACAACATATGAATTACAACATACAAAATATTTATAGCATACAAAATACATAAAGTGATATACATGAGACCTAGTTACATGCATTCTTGAGAGGTGACAACCTTTGACACTCTGCAGATCTGGACTCTCAAAATTCGATCAAGCGTCCATTGGGTTCTAGCTTGATTACTGCGAGGAAACAATTCCATCGCGCTAAGCATTGCTGCTTAGTGGTGCAATAATATAACAAGGAAATAATATACAAATAAAGATAGAAATAAAACATAATTCAAATAATTAAGATCTATTTATACTTCACATGTGGTTTCTAAAATTTAATATGCTTTATCCTAATTTAGTCTTCTTTGGAAATGTTTATTTCGCCAATGTCTGATAATAATGTACAAAGAAAAAATGATCTAAAAATAATAAATTTATGCTTATATTATTATATAAGTCACATTTGCAATATTTATTTATGTTATAATTTTCTTGCTAATCTTTTAGCATTTTCTCAATACTTGCTAGGTTGTCTCAGATTTTCTCATAATTAGTAAATTTTTTAATATCGGTCCAGTTCATTTCGATTCTTTCTAATAAATAACTATTCTAATTTATTTTAGGTCATCTTACTCATTTATTTTATTTAATTTCTAATATTTTTAATTGCTAATATTCTTAACTTATTTCAATAAATTTCCTTTGCCCAAGTAACCTTTGTGATGACTAAAGCTGGATAGCAGTGCGTTGGCTGGACACCGTGGTGCCTTGGGCCGTCATACCATGGGACGCAGAACGTCAACCACGTATGCAGTCAGTATGGCTAAAAAGCCATGATATCACATAATCAGGCATAAAAGCCATGAATGTTGGCATAAAACTATGAATGCGGGCATAAAGCCATGAATACGGGCACAAAGCCATGAATACAGGCATAAAGCCTTTGCGATCTTGCTAAAACAATACCCTATTGGCATGCCAATCTATCCAATCTGACACACATGTCTAGGCAATACAAGGGCACATAATATCATTAAATATTAGTATATTGTGTTTTATGACTTTATTATTTCATGATAAATTTCATAATTTATACATTCATCATAATATTCATACATTCCTTACATCATTCATATTGATCACAATTCACAACAATGGTGTTCATATACCATTGTACTCAAAACATTTTTCCTTTCTCTTATAAAGAAAACTAATGTTCCATTCATATTTTCATGTGATTCATTTATTCATTACAATATTTATATGAATTCATAACTCAAACAAGGTGTTATTATCTTATTTGTAATGGAAACATAAATCCTAATGTGAACCTCATCCCATTTATACTCAACAATCCATCTAGGTTAATGTCATTTCATATTCAAGTGGTATTACTTATGTTTTATTAGACCTACTAGTAATGAGAATAAATCTTAACTATATACTCACATAGCTTAAATGTTCATTAAGTCATTTAGGTGAATTACTATTTTTATTTCAAGTAATCCATGAATGTTTCATGGATTCCAAATTTCATACCTTAATTTCCTCTACCAATTTAGTTATTATACTTTGTGTCTATGTATTACTATTCACTCAAATTGTTGACTTTTTAATACATAATAAATTTATTGAACCTAAGTTCTCCAAAATACCACATTTTGCATTCAAAATTTGTTGGTATTGGTTGCCAATACCATTTCCAAGATTAATGTTAATTGGACAAAATTTTCAGTTTTCATGCTTTGTCTTTACTGTTCCATTAGTCATTTTTGCAGTGGGAATTTGGCAAAATGATCAACATGAAAGTTGTTTCTTATTTTGTCTAGTTGAATTTCTTTTTTTGAATCACTCCATTTGGAGTTTTGTAACTCAAGTTATGATCATTTTACCATAACTGGCCGGAGTGACCTGTACCCAGATTTTCTGGGCAATTTGGTTCTGCTAGATTTGGTAACCTAAGTTTGGTTAGCAATTTGACTAGGTTATGGTCAGAATTTGGATTTATGTTCTTCATGAAAGTTGTTGTTCTATATCTCAGGGTATTGCTGGTAAAATTTCAGGTCAATTGGACCTTTCTACACTGAGTTATGGCCAAATGATCAAATACTGTTCATTTAGTCATTTTGCCCAGGCAGACTGCAGGTCACCCAGATTAGGGCAAACTTTTGGTCCACTTAGTTTGGTTTTCTGGGCATGGTTTCTTCACCAAAGTTGTGCCATTATGTGTCTAGTTTCATGTCCAATTTGTCTTGAACCAATTGGAGTAACATAACTCAAGTTATGACCCTAGGAATACACTTAACTCAAGTCCAGTATTCTGGCACAATGAGGGCAGCATACCACTTTCAATTTCAAGGCCTCAATTACTTCCAATTTAGGATCAAACTTCATCAAATGGTTACTAATTGACCATTAGAAATTCAATTAACCATTCAAACACAATATCTCCAATTTTCATACTAACCCTAATTGATCAAATCTCATTCTCATACAAACTCAAAAAAAATTCAACTCCATTAAACTCCAATTCATATGTATACATTAATTGACATTAATATACCAACTTAATTGCAATTAAACCATCAAAACCCTAACCCTCTCTTGGCTGCCACAATTCATACATACTCCTACATAAGTGTTTTATTCAATTTCTTAACAATTTCTCATTCACTTGAACTTCCTAACATGGAATAAAAAGAAAAATGTAAGAGTTAGCACTAACCTTAGGAGGGCAGAATTTTCCCAAGCAATTCCTTCACTTTCTTGGCTTTTCTTGGCTGCCAAACACTCCTCCAAGGTGTGGGGGTAATTTTTATTGAAGGGATCTAGGGTTTTTGGTGCAAGATAAGTAAGGTTTCCAAGCTTGGAATCTTGAACTATGGTGGAAACCCTTTCCTCTCTCTCTCTACGTTTTGGCTGCCCAAAGGATGAAGAGTGTAGATTGGTCTTTCATTTTGTCTCTTTTTAATTAGTTTTTATCCCTTTTAATTAGTTTGTCAAGTTGTGATTGGGTGGGGGCATGTTAATGACATCATGTGATGTCATAATTCCCAATTTCTTTCATTTTTCTTTTCTTTTCTTTTCTTTTCTTTTCTACTCATTTCCAATTCAATTTTTAGCAATATTTATTCATATTTTGTCTCATAATAAATATTTACTTCACTGTACAAATCGGCCAAAAATCATCTCTGAAGACGAAATGACCAAAATGCCCTCCGTTTGGCTTAACGGGCCAAAATTGTCTGTACCGATTGAAAAAATTTTCTAAGCCTTTTCTTGGCATTCTAATGCCATAGAAACCTCAATGACCCTTCTCTGGAGTCTTAAAAATTATTTTATGAATTTTTCCCCGGGTCTAGGGCTCCTAGTTGCAAGAACCGCAACTTCTCACTGGGTTACCCATCGCTAGAACATAGCTCATTTAACTTGGTTGTATTTTATTTCTAAAATTTTTCCTTAATTTTTCTTATACTTATTTGAGTTATTTATGACTCCTCACTCTAGTATAAATATTTTTCCAAACGTTCTAGCTGTCTAGACCGACACCGGTCATCAGAACAGTAGAATGTGCGGAATTGCTACAGTGAGGGTTTTACACTGATACTACTAAATGTGACACCCCTTACCCATCTACAGTTTAGTCGAGCAAGATATGCCACACAGTGTGTTGGAGCACCCTATCTTATCTCATTGATATTTATCATGTTTAATTTATTTAGTTATGGGTCACTAAGTGAAATTTAGATCATTTAATTTATTTATTGAAATTATGAATTAATTTAAGGTTCCAAAAATTTTCTGAAAATCGTGAGTGACTAAAAATGGAGAAAGCAGTTTTTGAAACACATGGAAAATACTTCTAAATATTTTTCCAATCATTCTCAACTCCACATAATCAACATCATCTCAACATTTCTCAACAATTTCTCAAAAATTTCCATTCATTCAATTCATATCATACATAATTAAATTCGAACTCAAATTTATGAAGGCAATACTTAATTTCATTAATTTACAATACAAAATAATACAAGTGTTTATAATTTACATGATAACATGAAAATCTAAATACAAAATACAATTGACAAAAATACAAAAGAGAATTCTAGTGCCCTACCAAAATACATTGCAGATGAGAGGTGACACAGGACACTAGCAGATCTAACTCTCACCTAGTCTGGGGTCTACTGTGCTTGTTCTCCGTATCTCCAGTACCTACGCGTGGCAAAAGCAATGCGCTAAGCAATACTGCTTAGTGGTGCCAATAATAAATAAAAATAACTAAAATGAAATAAACATGCAGAGTGTATGCTGATATTTCATATGGACAAGTTTCTGGTAATTATTTGTAGTATTACTAATTCAGTACTTTTTATATTAATTATTTGATTTAAATTTATCAAGATTTATTTTGGTTGCCCAAGTAACCTATACAAGTCGATTGGACTGGATAAACGGATAAACTGGCATTGGGTACCAAGTACCTTGGGCCGTCACACCATTGGTCACAAAGTGTCTCCCGGTGTGCAACAGAACAGCTGATAAGCCATCATAGTAATTAGGCACAAGGCCAAGTATCATAATAGTGTCAGAATGACTAAAAGCCATAAAATCACGAATTGGCCACATAAGCCATAAATCACAGAATGGCATGATGCCATATGCAATACTGCTATCAGAAGCCTATTAGCATGCCATCCTATTCAAACTAATCACATTAGGCCTACTAGGACATATTACAATTTTAAATATGAAATTCTTTGTAATTGAAGTTCAATAGTTACTATTCATCTCATTAGTCAATTAAAATATTGACTTTTCATGAACAATAGGTATATTAGTCCTAATATCACCAATATACCACATTTTGTATTCTAAAATTGTTGGCATTGGTTGTCAATACCATTTCAAAACTTGTTGTTTGTTATTTAAAATTTTTAGATTTCATACCTTAAGTTTATTGTTCCATTGGTCATTGCTTTAGTGGAAATTTGGCAAAATTTCTTCATGAAAGTTGTTCCTCAATGTGTCTTCTTTAATTCCCTTTTTGAATAACTCCATTTGGAGTTTTCTAGCTCAAGTTATGCTAATTTTAGCAAGGCTAGCCGAATTGGTATCTACCCAGGATTTCTTGGCAGAATCCCATTCTGGCAGCTTTGGTGTCCTAATTTTGGTGGGCAATTTCATTAAGTTCTGGTCAGAATTTGGAGTTGTATTCTTCATAAAAGTTGTCCTAAATTGTCTAAGCTTTTCATTGATATAAATTTCAGGTCAATTGGACCTTTCTACACTGAGTTATGACCAAATGAACAAACACTGTTCATTTGGTCAATTTCCCAGGGCAGAATGTGTGTTACCAAGATTAGGTCAATTTTTAGGCCACTCTGTTGTGGTGTTCTGGGAATGGTTTCTTCACAAAAAATGTTGCACGTTTCACCCCCAATTGGTCTTGCACGGATTGGAGTTACATAGCTTGAGTTATAACCCCATCAGCACACTAGACTCAAAGGGTCTAGAATGCACTCATGAGGCAACCTAATCTTTGCATTAGTTAATGTCACAAGTCAGTCCAAATTTAGTTCAATTCACCATAAATGTAACATTCTTACTTTAGCTAGTCAAATGCAGTCTCTTGTTTGATGACCAATACCGATCAGGCGGCTAGAACATTTGAAATTATAATTAGACTAGGGTGAGAAGTTATAAATAAACCAAATAATGATCAGAAAAATCAAGGAAATTTTTTAGGAATAAAATACAACCAAGTTAAATGAGCCGGTGCCCTAGCGATGGGTAACCCAGTGGAAAGTTGCGGACCTCGCAATTAGAAGCCCTAAACTCGGGAGAAAATTCATAATATAATTTTTGGGACTCCAGAGAAGAGTCATTGAGGTTTCTATGGAAGTAGAATGCCAAGAAAATGCTTAGAAAAATTTTTAAATTGGTACACACAATTTTAGCTCGTTAAGCCAAACGGAGGGCATTTTGGTCATTTCGTCTTCAGAGATGATTTTTGGCCAACTTGTCGATTAAATAAATAATTTATATGACATAAAATGTGAATAAATATTGTGAAAAATTTAATTGAAAATGAGTAGAAAATAAAAGAAAAGAAAATGAAAGAAAAGTGGAATTATGACATCATATGATATCATTAATGAGCTCTCCACCAATCACAACATAACAAAATTACTTAAGGGATAAAATGGACACAAAATAAGATAAAAAAAAAAAGAAAATTCCAGCAGCCATTTCTTCTTCAACCAGCCGAATTGCTTGAGAGAGAGAGAAAGGAGAGAAAAACCTCCATGAAAGCTTGATCAAGCTTGAATCCCCACCCTTTCTCACCATAAAAGACCTAGTTGTCTTCACAAAAAATTTACCCCACACCTTGAGGAAGCTTTGGGCAGCAAAATTTTGAAGAAAAATTGTAACACCCCTATGTTCGGTAGTGCGTACTACTGTTCCGGTGACCAGTGTTGTCCGGACAGCTAGGATGCCTAAAACTACACTTCGATATGAGTGAGGAGACATAAAATAATGAAATACAAGAAAAGAAAATACAAGAAAAACAAAGGAAAAATAATAGCAAAGAAATATTGTAACACCCTCTGTAACACCCTCCCGGTAACTACTCCGTACATTCTACTGTTCCGGTGACTGGTGTCAGTCCGGACAGCTAGAACGTCTGGAAAAATATTTAGACTAAAGTGAGGGACCATAACTAACTCAAATATTAATAAGAAAAATTTGGTAAAAATTTTAGAAATAAAATACAACCGAGTTAAACGAGCCGGTGCCCAAGCGATGGGTAACCAGAGGGAAGTTGCGGTTCTCGCAACGAGGAGCCCTAGACCCAGGGGAAAAATTATAAAATAATTTTTGAGACTCCAGAGAAGGGTTACTGAGGTTCCCATGGCATTAGAATGCCAAGAAAATATTTAGAAAAATTTTTCAATCGGTACAGACAATTTTGACCCGTTAAGCCAAACGGAGGGCATTTTGGTCATTTCGCCTTCAGAGGTGATTTTTGGCCGACTTGTCCAGTTGAGTAAATAATTAATATGACATAAAATATGAATAAACATTACTAGAAATTAAATTGAAAATGAGTAGTGGAGAAAAGAAAGGAAAATGGGAAAAAGACTTATTTATGACATCATTGTGATGTCATTTAAAATTTTCCACCAATCACACTTAAGCAACTAATTGACTAACAAATAAAAGAGACTAAAAGAAGACCAAAATAGCAAAAATTGCAGCAGCCATCTCCCTCCCCAAAGCCAGCCGAAACATGCCCTAGACCCCTCCATTGATTTTTTTTTCAATCAAGCTTAATTTCTCCCTTTGTTACACCACTAAACCCTAACCCCTTTCATTAAACCTTGACCATATCACTTGGGGAAGCTTTTGGCAGCCAAGAAGAAGAAGGAAAGTGAAGTTTTGAGCTTGGGAAAAATCTCCCTACAAGAGGTTAGTGCATATAAGTAGTTAAAACTCATTAATTCCATGATTGAGGCTTGTAATGGATGAGAAATTGTGAAATAAATGAAACAAATTCATGTGTATGTCCACCATAGAATTTGGCAGCCCTAATAGAGGAATGGTTTTGATTGTTTTAATGGACTTAAAGTGAGCTAGAAATGGTGTTTAAGGTATGAATATGCATGGATGTTGAACTAGTGTGCTAATTGAGGTTTATGGGTAAATTGAGTTGGACATTAGGGTTTTGAGAAGTGAAACTTTGACTTGGCTTATGAAACTGTTAAAGAACACTCTAATGGTCAATTAGTGACCATTTTAGGTATGTTGACCATAAATTGGACTGAAAAATGGCTTGGCAAAGAGAATGACTATCTGCCTAAAGGCACGAGAATGGGGTGAGAATCGGTCAATTACACAACCATAACTTTGGCTGTGTTGGTCCAATTGGTGTTTGGCCAATTGGACATGAAACTAGGCTTATAATGGCACATTTTTGCTGAAGAAACCATGCCCAAAAGACCCAAGCAAGAGGACCAAAAGTTGGCCCCAATCCGGATACCACTGCAGACACTGCGAAATGACCAAATGAGCGATGGCTGTTCATTTGGCCATAACTCACTGTAGAAATGGTCAATTGAATTGACCTGAACTTTTTACAGCAACAAGTTAAGACATAGACAAACAACTTTCATGAAGAAACATACCCCAAATTATGGCCAGAACCAATTCAAAAATGCAATCACGATCCTTTGTTCATGTTCTTGTAGATATGGTCAGTCTGCAGATTGGCAATCCGGCCAGCTATGGTTTTGAGCCATATCAGGAGATACAAAACTCCAAATGGAGTGATTCAAAAAAGGAAATTCAACTAGACAAAATAAGGAACAACTTTCATGTTTGTCATTTCTTCAAATTCCCACTGCAACAGTGTTTAATGGAACAGTAAACATATGCTTCAAAAACTGAAATTTTCTGCCCTCTTGGTTTTAAGTTAGAAATGGTAAATGTGACCAATCCCAACAAGTGTAAACAACAAAATGTGGTATGTTGGGAGTGCCAAAACCAATGTACCTAATTTCTATCCAAAAGTCAACATTTTTGTTGACCAATGAGGTGAATAGTGACATCAAAACTTGAAATGCACAAATTGAAGAATTTAAAAGTTTCAAATGCCCTAGTATACCTAACATGATTGGTTTGGATAGTTTGGCATGCCAATAGGGTTCGATTAGCGATCGCACATGGCAATATGCCATTACGTGATTTTATGGCTTTTAGCCATTCGACCTGTATTGAGACTTGGCCTTGTGCACGATGTATTCTGACTTGTTAGGCGTTACATTGCCTGGGAGATGCATATGTGACCGATGGTGTGACGGCGAGTACTAGGTACCTAGTGCGGTTACGTTATCAGCCCGATCGTCTAGTGTAGGTTACTTGGGGCAACCAAATGAATAAAAGTGAATAAAGTTAATGAAAAATGAATATACCAAGACCAAACAAAGAAAGCATACACATTCTATACACATTTAATTTCTTGCTATTTTCTTTTATTATATTATTGCACCACTAAGCATCATTGCTTAGCGCGTTGCTTTTGCCACGCGTAGGTACTGGAGATACAGATCGTGAGCCCGGTAGACCACGGTGGTGAGTCCATCTGCGATTACGCACTTGCAGTGTCCGTGTCACCTCTGCACCTGCAGTGCATTGGTAGGACACTAGATGGCATTTTGTCATTTTGTAATTAAATTTTTATTTTCTCATATGTATTTGGGATTTATGTTATGTATTTTGAGGTTCATGTAAATAATAAAGATTTATGGTTATGTATGGAAGTAATCTGAGTATTTAATTGTTGTTTATATATGAGAACCCTGAGAAAGGGATGTTTGAGAAATGAAAAGGTTGTTGAGACACAATTGAAAAATTGTTGAGACTCTATTGATGAATTGAAGTTGGGATTGTTTGGAAATTATTTGGAAGTGTTTTTTTTACAGGTTCCGAAGAACTATTTTCTCCATTTTTAGCCGGTACTCTGTCGGATTTTCTTTAAAATTTTCGGAACCTTAAATGAATAATACTTTTGATAAATGGCCAAAATAAATTATATTTCATAAATTATATTCAAAAGCATGACATAAATTAATTAAGGTATATTAGAGTGTGTCGGTACACCATGTGGCATAGCTTGCTCGGCTACTGCTGTAGGCGGGTAAGGGTGTCACACCCTCCTGTAGCAACTCCGTACATTCTCTCTTTATTCGGTGGCCGGTGTCGGTCGGACGGCTAGAAACGTCGGAAAAATATCTAAACTAAAGTCGGGAACCATAATTAACTCAAATATTAGTAAGCAAAATTTAGTAAAAATTTTAGAAATAAAATACAAACAAGTTAAGCAGTAGGTGCCCTAGCAATGGGTAACCAGGAGGAAGTTGCGATTCTCGCAACTAGGAGCCCTAAATCAGAGAAAATTCATAAAATAATTTTTGAGACTCCAGAGAAGGGTCACTGAGGCTCCTATGGCATTAGAATGCCAAGAAAATACCTAAAAAATTTTTTCAATCGGTACAGACAATTTTGACCCGTTAAGCCAAACGGAGGGCATTTTGGTCATTTCGCCTTTAGAGGTGATTTTTGGCCGACTTGTCCAGTTGAGTAAATAATTAATATGACATAAAATATGAATAAACATTACTAGAAATTAAATTGAAAATGAGTAGTGAAGAAAAGAAAAGAAAATGAGGAAAAAGGCTTATTTATGACATCATGATGATGTCATTTAAAAGCCATAACCAATCATATTTAAACAACCTATTAACTAACAAATAAAAGAGACAAATTGAGACCAAAATAAATCAAAAAGCCAGCAGCCATTCCCTTCCCCAAAACCAGCGAAATTCATACCCTAGCCCAACCTCCATTGACAACTTCAAGCAAGCTCCATTTCCCTCTTCATTTCACCATAAACCCTAGACACCTTTCACAAAAATTTATCCTTGCACCTTGCATAACCTTTTGGTAGCTAAGAAAAGGAAAAGAAGTGAAGTTTTGAGCTTGGGAAAAATCTGCCTATAAAAGGTTAGTGCACATATGTATTTAAAACTCATTAATTCCATGTTAGATATTTGTAATAGGTAAGAAATTGTGAAATAAATGAACCAAACTCATGTGTATGTCCACCATAGAATTCGGCAGCCTTAAGGAAGGAATGATTTTGATTGTTTTGATGGACTTAGAGTGGACTAGAAATGATGTTTAAGGTATATATCTACATGGATAATGAATTAGTGTGCTAACTAAAGCATCTTGTATGAATCATAATGTGAAGCTAGGGTTTTGGGAGTAAAATGTGAACTTGGCTTATGAAATTGTTAAAGAACATCCTAATGGTCAATTAGTGACCATTTGAGAAAATTTGACCATAATTTGGACAGAAATATAGCATGGCAAAGTGAATGAGTATGCTGCCTAGTGAGTGCAGCAGGGTGGCTGTGATTCCAGCCCACTTGGACTGCCATATCTTTGGCTGTGTTGGTCCAATTGGTGTTTGGCCAATTGGACATGAAACTAGGCTTATAATGGCACATTTTTGCTGAAGAAACCATGCCCAAAAGACCAAAGCAAGAGGACCAAAAGTTGGCCCCAATCCGGATACCCTGCAACAGCACCTGCAGAAATGACCAAATGAACAGTAACTGTTCATTTGGCCATAACTCACTGTAGATATGGTCAATTGACCTGAAATTTTTACAGCAACAAGTTAAGACATAGAAAAACAACTTTCATGAAGAAACCTACCCCAAATTATGACCATAACCTAACCCAAATGGCAGTCACAGTCACTGTTCATGGTACTGTAGATTTGGTAATTCTGCGGTTTTGGCAATCCGACCAGCTGTGGTTTTTGGACCATATCTAGAGCTACAAAACTCCAAATGGAGTGATTCAAAAAAATAAATTTAACTACACAAAATGAGGAACAACTTTTATGTTTACGATTTTCTCAAATTCCCACTGCAACAGGGCCCAATGGAACAGTAAAGTTGGGTCACAAAAACTGAAAATTCTGCTCTCTAGGTTTTAGGTTTGGAAATGGATTTAGGGGTTAATTCCAACAAGTTTTAAATGCAAAATGTGGTATGTTGGGAGTGTCACAGCCAATATACCTATTTTCTATCCAAAAGTCAACATTTTTGTTGACCAATGGGGTGAATAGTGACACCAAAACTTGAAATTCACAAATTGAAGAATTTAAAGGTTTCAAATGCCCTAGTATACCTAACAAGATTGGTTTGGATAGTTTGGCATGCTAATAGGGTTCAGTTAGCGATCGCACATGGCAATATGTCATTACGTGATTTTATGGCTTTTAGCCATTCGACCTTGTATTGAGATTTGGCCTTGTGCTTGATGTTATCACGGCTTGTTAGTTACATTACATTTGCCTGCCGGGATATGCATATGTGACCGATGGTGTGACGGCCGAGTACTTGATACGGTGCGGTTACCCGTTTATCCAATCCAGTCATCTAGTGTAGGTTACTTGGGCAAACAAATGAATGAAAGTGGATAAAGTTAATGATATACAAATTCAAAACAAATAAAACATATACATTCACTACATATTTATTTTCTGTTATTTTCTTTTATTTTATTATAGCACCGCTAAGCATTATTGCTTAGCGCGTTGCTTTTGCCACGCGTAGGTCCTGGAGATCTCGATCGTGGCGCTTGATGAACCGCAGAATGGGTGAGTCCATCCTGATTCTGCACGATGTCGTGTCACCTCACCACCTGCAGTGTATTGGTAGGGCACTAGGTGTCATTTTGTCATTTTGTAACTAAATTTTTATTTTCTCATATGTATTTAGAATTATGTAATGTATTTTGATGTTCATGTAAATTATGAAAATTGTATTTGTGAATGGAAAAGTAAATATCTAATTGTGATTTATACTTGATTATCACATGTGATGGATGATTGAGAACTGAAATTGAACAATGTTGTTGAGATTTTGATATTGGAGTTTGAGATGATGAGACATGAATATTGGAAGTGTTTTTCACAGGTTCCGAAGAACTGTTTTCTCCATTTTTAGCCGGTACTCTGCCGGATTTTCTTTAAAATTTTTGGAACCTCAAATAAATAATACTTTTGATAAATGGCTTAAATAAATTATATTTCATAAACTATATTCAAAACTATGACAAAAATTAATTAAGGTAAAATAGAGTGTACCGGTTGTCACACCCTACCCCTCTGTAAGGCATGACATGATCCCGTAGTATACCTAATGAATTACCAACTCCGTCTACTGATAATCCATTAAATACACTACAAGGGATTTTAAAAACTTTTCTTACTTCTTTTACAGTGGTGAGCACTATTTACAGGTGTGAAAGACTTTGGTGAACTGAAGTGAAACAACTAACTCATTTGATTTATTTGGAATATCTGTAAAAATTTTGGCAAGGTGCTATTTGTATTTTGGACAAAACAGTTCTTCAGAAAACCTGTAAAAAGCACTTCAATATATTTTCAAATCTCAACTCCAACATTTTTATCAATACAACACATTTCTCAAGTCAAATCCACAGTGATTTTCAAAGACTAAGATACAAAAATATAACACAATTTTTACAAGCCAAATAACTCATAATTATTTTACCACTTTACTGTACAACTTAAATTTACAACTGCTCAAAATCAAGAACAAAATATACATACAGTGAATATACATTCTGATACAAAATGCCACATGTGGTATACTCACTATACCCAAAATCTCTCATTGGCGGTACTAGCGACCTAGTCTCATACTGTTTGTCTCTCTACTGCGGCACAATAAAAGCTATCATTTGAGACAATGTCTCGATGGTGCACAACATTAACCAAATACAAATTTTAAATCACAATTCATAAATCATATCAATAGTGGATACTTAAAACCATAGTTAAATTCAAGACAATGAATGTCATAAGGAATTTAAACTCCAATTCACAAATTATCAAAATTCATAATAACACAATTTAGTCAAATAGCTTAAGAATACCGTATTGCCAATTCATACACAATTTGATCAAATTACTGAATAACACAGTTTTTCCAATCAATGACACAATTTGATCAAATAACTGAATAATACCATTTTGAAAATCAATAACACAATTCGATCAAATAACTGAAGAATACAGTGTTGCCAATCTATAACACAATTTAGGTCATGACACAAATTTTTTCATATATGCCGTGTTGTACACCACGACAAGACATACTCACCCCAATAATCGAAATCAATGAGGGAGGAAGCTAGCTATATAATGAGTACTCATCCACACTCACCTCAGACTGGCAAGTCAAAGAGGGAGGAACATAATCACACTCACCCCAGACTGATAAGTCAAAGAGGGAGGAATATATCACACTCACCCCATTAATGGAGGAGGAACAAAATAACAGTGTCATGCCAATTGTGAATCAAAATAATTCCAAACATTTTATTCAAATGATCCGTAAGAATCCAATAAATTTCCAAAGTTATAATTTCATTCACAAAATGGCAACACAATTCGTAATTCACTTCAATTTCCACAAAACCATTTCTGATGCTTTTCAATCAATAAGTATCCATCAAATACCATTCAAACAGTTTCTCACAGTTTCAAATCATTTACAATGCTTTTCAAGCAATAAATATCCATTCAAGTACATTTCCACAATTTAAAACAATAATATACAAGTAGTCATAATTTATTTCAATTGAAAATAATTCAAAAGAAATAAATATTGTGCACAAACACAATTTAAAACAATAATATACAATTAATCATATGAAATATTATTCATAACAAAATCAGTTGAAAACTAGTTGTGCACAAACACAATTTAAAACAATAATGTACAATAGTCATAATTCATTTCAATTGAAAAATTCAAAAGAATAGCCGTTGTGCACAAACCTCTGATATTTGTCTCCTGGTCTTGACTCAGCATTTCTTTCCCTTTTGCTGAGTCCTTGTTAACTGAGAAACACAATTTGAAGTGTTTCAGTACTAAATTAAATTGTCTCTATCGACGGTGTTTGGTAAATAATGCACTGAACTCAATTATTCACTTAATCACCTAATATACCGACCCTCGTTGCGTTTTAGGTAAATTAGGTTTTAGTGTCGTTAATATGTCACATTCGATAGGGTTTTAGGTTTGGTACGTTTTACCAAAGTCATTTTCTTGTTTAGTGCATTTTAATGCAAATTCTTTGGTCCAGGGACACTGGTTTGACCTAGCAGACGATCTAATTCCCTCGGTTTTGGGTCTCGGTCGAAACTACAAACTTGTAGATCTAGGTCTTATGGACGCGTGCAAAATTTTAGGTCAATCCGAGTTAAGTAGACCAAGTTATGGTCATTACACTATTGCTGGTCAATTGGTATCAAATTAGGTCAATTTTAGGTCAATTTGGTCAACTCTGGTTCGGCCAGTTTTTGAACCCGAACTTGTGCAAGTTGTTTGACTTGCTTATGGTCATTTTTGGGCTTTGGTGTCTTCATAAGACTTGTAGGTATGGGTCTTAACTATTCTTGGTCAAAATTTCAGGTCAATTGGACCTGGTTTGAGTGAGTTATGGCCTAAACACTCACTGCTGCCCAATTGGTCATTTTTCAGGTCCTAATTGCACCTAATCCGAATTGGTCATTTTCTTAGGTCACCTTGCAAGCAGAATTTTGGTATGTTTTCTCAATGAAAGTTGGCACATTTTGTGCCTAGTTTCACCTCCAATTGGTCTCATACCAATTGAGGTTACACATTTAAAGTTATAGGTCTATTTGCACACTGCCCTCTATATGTCTTTCAAACCCCAATTCAAACACACATTTAACTTGCTCTACTTTAAATCCCCATACCTAATTCTGATTTTATACCATTCCATATCCATTTATCACTTCTTACTATGGTCAATTTGGATAGAATACAAACATTCTCAATACATCAAATACAACCCTAAACCACAAAGTCCAAATTTAGCAATATATGTACATAAATACACCTAATCATTACATATAATCTCCACTACTAATTTACATATACATTCATCAATTCTTCTATGTCAACATTCTGCCAACACTTCCATCAATACATACAATTATTCAAGGGTTCCCAAGCTGCCGAAAACCTTCTTCAACACCACATTGCCCTACAATTCATCAATTCTCATCCAAGTGCCAAAATCACCATATAAACATGAAGTAATTCACTAGGTTATTAAATCATCATGATCAACACCATTTCTCATCAATTATATGCACAAATATCTCATCAAAAACGTGACTCCATGGCTGTCCAAAATGAAAACAACAATAACTCTTCAAACTCAAAATTTTCCTTCACAAAACCAACACCCATAACATGCACACAAAACTTAACAAAGCTATCTTCAAAATTATGAACTTACCTTATGCTTGGAGCTTGTTAAACCTTGCTTAAACTTCTCAAATTTAGTATCAAACTCTTCCTTGTAATGAGTAGACAAAGTTTCATGAAGGAACCTAAGAGATTGGAGTTGAAAATGGAGAGTTAAGAGAGCTTGCATGAAAAATGGCCATGGTGGTTCCCATTTTCTTCAATTCGGCAATGTTTATGAAATGAGGAAGATGAACATTCTGATGGGTATAGTGGACTTACATCAGCCACATTTTATGTTTAATTTAATCCTTTAGTGGTCCACTTACTCATTTAGTTATATAATAATGCTTAAATGTGTTATTTACACATTTTTCACTCCATTTTTGGCTATTTACTTTATGTACCACCAAATTAATTTTTCATTTCATTTTCTAAGTGTAATATTATTTATTTTTAATGGACATTTAGGTCAAAATACACTTCGGGATGTCAAATGACCATAATGCCCCTGTTCAGGTGGCATTCCCGATTTTTCGGTATTACCGGGTTTTGTCTATTTTTCGATTTCTCACTTTTCTTTGTACTAATTATTTAATTTTTCTTTGATCTTTCTAATGATATTTATTCTTCAATAAGGTTCTATTTAAGTCCTAAAAATGTTTTCCAGGGTTCCATGATCCAGGGCAGATCCAACGGTCCACGTAGTGACTTCGGTCTGATCACCATCGCTAGGGTTTTCGGCTCGCTTAACTTGGTTACATTTCTTTGCTATTATTTTTCTTTTGTTTTTCTTGTATTTTCTTTTCTTATATTTCATTATTTTATGTCTCCTCACACATATCGAAGTGTAGTTCTAGGCATCCTAGCTGTCCGGACAACACTGGTCACTGGAGCAGTAGAACGCACTACCGAACTTAGGGGTGTTACACCGGTACACCGTGTGACATATCTTACTCGGATATATTGTAGCTGTGTAAGGGGTGTCACATTTAGTGGTATCAGAGCACGGTTTAGGCGTTTCTAGGCCTAGATTGAGTCCATACCATGCATTGCATTTGTAAGAGTCGAGGTGACACTAATGCAGATCTGTTTGTCTTTCTTATTTTGAATAGGATTTGGACCCTTCATCACGAGAGCATCGAGGAGGAAGTGGAGAGTCATGCTCCACTTGCGGCGGTGAGGCGGGGGTAGGGGAGAACCTACTCCACCGGCTCAGCGAGCTGCTCGGCCTCCATGAGCCATGTTTGACAAATGGCGATTTCTTGGACAAATGGCTAGAGTAATGCCACCACCACCGGCCGGCTCCACGCAGTAATCACACTGGAAAGGCTAAGAAAGTTTGGAGCGGTGGACTTTTGGTAGAGAGAAGATAATGCATTGCGGTAGAAATTGGTTGAAACGAGCAGGCGAGTTCTAAAATAACTCCACTGCACTCGAGCAAAACACGGAAGCCATATCATTGTTGCAAGATGATGCCTACGAATGGTGGGATCTGTGTCGGTGAAGTGCAGCCATAAGCTATAACTTGGGACTTCTTTCTCTCGAATTCAAGAAGAAATATGTGGGTCTGTATATACGGAAGAGAGAAGAGAGTTTATTAACACGAGGCAGACGGTTGTCGGTGGTAAGTATGAGAAGGAATTCATCCGATTAAGCCGCTATGGAAGGAGATAGTCCCTAATGAAGTGAAAGATGTAAGAGATTTGAAGAGGGACTAAATGACAACATAAAGATTCAGCTCAACGCCTTGGGAATCACGAGAATTTAGCAAGTTAGTGGAAGGCTGCAATAAGGGTTGAAAAAGTAAGAATAAGTGAGCGGACCAGAAGGAGAGATAGCGAGAAGAGGGGACCAGTCGGTCTAGCTCATCTCCGCACTTTGGGAAGAAGTTCAGAGGTCCATCCGCACGAGTTCGGGTCGACCACACGGTCGGGGTTAGTCTCGAGGCCCAGCCACGGTTACCCCTAGGAGAGGTCGGTCCACATCATCGGTGGGCAGCTCTCGAGGATGGGTTGAGGACCAGCCCCAACATCTTCTACATGTCCACACTGAAATGGCATAAGGGGAGTGTTGGAGAGTGGCGGTGCACTGCTTAAGGTGTGGGTCGACAGAGCATCGATTAAGGAACCGTCCCACGCAGAACTACTCTGTTGCTCCAACACAAGCGACGGACACTGCTCCTGCACTACGAGAGGTAGAAAATCTGTAAATCGAGGTCATTGGACCATCACGAGAGGCTGCATCGAGCGGCAGAGAGGCTCGACGGACCACCAGCAAGAGCTTATGCTATTAGAGCTCAGGATGAGCAAGATGCCCTAGACGTCATCAGGGGTACGTTCTCCCTCTACACTACACCTGTGCATGCATTGGTGGATCCAGGATCCACTCATTCATATATCTGCATCAACCTACCCGTAGAAAGGGGGATACTAGTAGGGGAGAGTGACCAAGACATTCTGGTCACAAATCCATTGGGCCACAGTGTAGTGGTGAACAAAGTATACAAGGGTTGCCCATTAAGGATTCCGGGGTATGAATTCTTGGCAGACCTGATGGAGTAGCCCTTCCACGAGTTTGACGTGATTTTGGGAATGGGTGGTTGTCACGTCATCAGGCAATAGTTGATTGCAAATTGAAGAGAATTTCTTTGAAAACTTCTGAGGGTAATGAGATCACAGTTGTGGGGGAAAGGACAGATTTCTTGTCCAATGTCATCTCAGCCACAGTTGCAAGAAGAATGATGAGAAAAGGCTGTGAAGCCTACCTAGCACATGTGGTGGATACTAGGCGAGCTAAGCCAAACTGAATGATATACCTGATGAGAGACTTCCCAGGTATTTCTGAAGAATTGCACAGTTTGCCACGAGAAAGGGAAGTTGAATTTGCTATTGAGACAACTGGTACAACACCCATTTCTATTGCTCCTTATAGGATGGCACCCAGAATTGAGGAGTTGAAAACTTCGGTTGCAAGAGTTGCTAGATAAGGGTTTATACGCCCAATGTGTCACCATGGGAACTCCGATCTTTGTTGTAAAGAAAAAGGATGGGACTTTGAGGCTATGCATCGATTACAGTGATTGAATAAAGTGATGAAGAACAAATATCCGTTGCCTAGAATTGATGATCTGTTTGATCGATTGAAGGGAAGCGAGGAGTATTTTCTAAAATTGATCTCGGATCGAGGTATCATCGATTGAGGTGAAGGATCTGAGATGTGCCAAAAGCGCATTCGGGACCCGGTATGGGCATTATGAGTTTACGGTGATGCCCTTTGGCCTAACAAATGCACCAGCGGCATTTATGGACCTTATGAACCGTATCTTCCATCCATACCTAGATCGGTTCGTAGTGGTCTTCTTGATGATATTTTGGTGTATTCCAAGACCGGGAAGAACATGATGAGCATTTGAGGATTGTTACGCAAACCACGAGAGAAAAGAAGGCATTTGCTAAGTTGTCCAAGTGTGACTTCGTTAAATGAAATTGCATTCCTTGGACACATAGTGTCGGTGATGAGATTAGGGTGGATCCCAAGAAAATAGAAGCGATGATGGAATGGAAGCCTCCCGAGAATACAAGCGAGGTCGGAAGCTTCTTGGGGCTAGTGGGTATTCTGAGAAGATTTGTGAAGGATTTTCCTTAATAGCGCTCCAATGACCAAGTTGTTACACAAGAATGTCGATTTGACTTGAATGACAAGTGTCATACCGGTTTGAGAAGTTGAAGGCTATGTTGTGAGGCACGGTGTTAACACACGGTGTCGAGAAAGGACTTTGTGGTCTCTGGTGATGCCTCTCATAATGGGTTAGGGTGTGTATTGATGCAAGAGGGGAAGGTGGTCGCCTATGCTTCTAGGCAGCTAAGGCCACATGAACAAAATTACCATACCCATGATCTAGAGCGTGCAACAATTATCTTCGCACTGAAGATATGGAGGCATTACTTGTATGGGGAAAAGTGCTACATTTACACAGACCACAAAAGCCTGAAATACTTGCCAACCTGGAAGGAGCTCAACCTTAGAGCGAGACGATGGATTGAGTTCTGAAGGACTATGATTGTGTAATTGACTACCATCACGGGAAGGCAAATGTTGTTCTTGATGCTTGGAGCAGAAAATCCATGACGACTTTGAGATCATTGAATGCCCGTCTATCTTTGGTTCGAGATGGAGCTATTTTGGTGAGTTGCAAGTGAGGCCAAACACATTCTGATTTTAGATGGTCGAAAGTAGATGAGAAGCTAATGGCTATTATGAGTAAAATCTCGGAGGAAAAATGGCGACTATGAGTTGAAAGCGGATGGGTGTCTGTACTACAAAGGAAGGCGTGTGTACGGATAATGGGGAATTGAAGGCCAGTATTACGAAGAGGCACACACCGGTGTATATGCTATGCACCAGGAAGTACAAAGATGTATCATGATCCGAAGCTTGTATTGGTGGCACAGTATGAAGAAGGACATAGCTGACTATGTGACTAAATGCTTGACATGTCAGCAAGTCAAGGCAGAACATCAAGTTCCATCGGGTTTGCTACAGCCTATACGCATACCTGAATGGAAATGGGATCGGGTCACCATGGATTTTGTAAGTGGCCTACCTCTCACCCAGAAGAAACATGATGCAGTATGGGTGATGGTAGATAGATTGACGAAGTCAGCACACTTTCTGCCCGATTAGGTGACTACTCCTTTGGAGAAGTTAGCGAGTGTATATCGGTGAGATAGTTAGACTGCATGGAATTCCACTTTCCATCATATCTGATCGAGACCCAAGGTTTACATCGAGATTTTGGAAGAAGTTCCATGAATCCTTGGGTACACAACTCCACTTCAGCACAGCTTTCCATCCTCAGACGGATGGGCAATCAGAAAGAGTAATCCAGGTAAACAATTGAAACCAATTAGATAAATACAAACAATTGAAACCAATTAGATAAATACACATATTGAACTGAAATGACAATAATAACATGAAATATATGTCAGGTCCTTGAGGATATGCTGAGGAGTTGTGTCATTGAGTTTGAGGGAAGTTGGGATAGGTACCTCCCACTGGCAGAACGTGACACCCCTTACCCGTGTGCAGTATATCCGAGTAAGCAATGTCACACGGTGTACCGGCACACTCTAATATACCTTAATTAATTTTTATCATGCTTTTGAATATAACTTGTGAAATATAATGTATTTGAACCATTTATCGAAATTATAATTTATTTGAGATTCCGAAAATTTTAAAGAAAATCCGACAGAGTACCGGCTAAAAATGGAGAAAACAGTTCTTCGGAACCTGTGAAAAACACTTCCAATATTCATGTCTCATCATCTCAAACTCCAACATCAAAATCTCAACAACATTTCTCAATTTCAGTTCTCAATCATCCATCACATGTGATAATCAAGTATAAATCACAATTATATATTTACTTTTCCATTCACAAATACAATTTTCATAATTTACATGAACATCAAAATATATTACATAATTCTAAATACATATGAGAAAATAAAAATTTAGTTACAAAATGACAAAATGACACCTAGTGCCCTACCAATGCACTGCAGAAGTTGAGGTGACACGGACGCTGTGCAGAACTGCAGGATGGACTCACCCAGTCTGCGGTCTACTGGGCTCACGATCTGTATCTCCGGAACCTACGCGTGGCAAAAGCAATGCGCTAAGCAAAAATGCTTAGTGGTGCAATAATAAAATAAAAGAAATAGCAAGAAATAAATATGTAACGAATGTATATGTTTTATTTGTTTTGAATTTGTGTATAATTAACTTTGTCCCCTTTCATTCATTTGGTTGCCCAAGTAACCTACACTAGGCAATAATTTGGATAAACGGGTAAACTAGCACTGGGTATCAAGTACCTCGGGCCATCACACCATTGGTCACATATGCATCTCCCGGTGTGCAACAGAATAGCTAACAAGCTGTAAATACATCAGGCACAAGGCCAAATCTCAATACAAGGTCAGAATGGCTAAAAGCCATAAAATCACAAAATGGCATATTGCCATGTGCGATCGCTAATCGAACCCTATTGGCGTGCCAAACTATCCAAACCAATCTTGTTAGGTATACTAGGGCATTTGAAACTTTTAAATTCTTCACTTTGTGAATTTCAAGTTTTGGTGTCACTATTCACCTCATTGATCAAAACAAATGTTGACTTTTAGGTAGAAATTAGGTACATTGGTTTTGGCACTCCCAACATACCACATTTTGCATTTAAAACTTGTTGGAATTCATCACCATTACCATTTCTAACTTAAAACCAAGAGGGTAGAAATTTCAGTTTTCGAAGCCTAAGTTTACTGTTCCATTAAGCACTGTTACAGTGGGAATTTGAAGAAATGGCAAACATGAAAGTTGTTCCTTATTTTGTCTAGTTGAATTTCTTTTTTTGAATCACTCAATTTGGAGTTTTGTAGCTCCAGATATGGTCCAAAAATCACAGCTGGCCGGATTGAAAAAACTGCAGAATTACCAAATCTACAATACCATGAACAGTGACTGTGACTGCCATTTGGGTTAGGTTCTGCTCATAATTTGGGGTAGGTTTCTTCATGAAAGTTGTTTTTCTGTGTCTTAACTTGTTTCTGTAAAAATTTCAGGTCAATTGACCATATCTACAGTGAGTTATGGCCAAATGAACAGTATTGTTCATTTGGTCATTCTGCAGAATTGGCTTGCAGGGTACCCGGATTGGGGCCAACTTTTGGTCCTCTTGATTTGGTCTTTTGGGCATGGTTTCCTCAGCAAAAATGTGCCATTATAAGTCTAGTTTCATGTCCAATTGGCCAAACACCAATTAGACCTACACAGCCAAAGTTATGGCTGTCTAAGTGGGCTGGAATCACAGCCTCATTACTGCTGTCTCTAGGCAGCCTGCACATTTCACTTTGCCATGCATTAGCTCACTTCAAATTATGATTAACTTGCCTCAAATGGTCACTAATTGACCATTAGAATGCCCTTTAATCATTTCATGAGCAAACCCTAATTTTTGTTCAAGTCTCCAAGTTCTCAAAGTTCAATTTATACATTAAACTTACAATTTCAACTTAAATAATGTTCTTAAACATGAATTGAGTGAGAGAGAGTAAATTGGGCACTAACCTTAGGAGGGCAGAATTTTCCCTTCAATTTCCTTCACTTTCTTTAATTTTCTTAGCAGCCAAACACTTTCCCAAGAGGTAAAATCAAGTTTTTGTGAAGAAGACTAAAGGTTTTATGCAGATTTGGTGGGTTGTCTCAAGCTTCCATTAAGCTTCCATGGAGGAATGGGTTTGGGAGAGAGTGTAACGTTTTTGGGTGAGGAAGAGCAGATGGTATTTTGATTTCTTTTGTCTCAATTATCTCTTTTTATTAGTTAATTAAGTGGGTGTTTAAATGTAATTGGTGGAAACTTTTAAATGACATCATAATGATGTCATAATTTGCATTATATTGTATTTTCTTTTCTTTTCTTTTCTACTAACTTCAAATTAATTTTTCATCAACATTAATTCATATTTTATGTCATAATAATTATTTACTCAACTGGACAAGTCGGCCAAAAATCACCTCTGAAGGCGAAATGACCAAAATGCCCTCCTTTGGCTTAACGGGTCAAAATTGTCTGTACCGATTGAAAAAATTTTCTAAGTATTTTCTTGGCATTCTAATGCCATGGGAACCTCAATAACCCTTCTCTGGAGTCCCAAAAATTATTTTATAATTTTTGCCCCGGGTCTAGGGCTCCTAGTTGCGAGAACCGCAACTTCCCTCTGGGTTACCCATCGCTAGAACCTTATTTCGTTTAATTTGGTTGTATTTTAATTCTAAGATTTTTACTAAATTTTTCTTATCAATATTTGAGTTGATTATGGTTCTTCACTTTAGTTTAAATATTTTTCCGGACATTCTAGCTGTCCGGATCGACATTGGTCACCGGAACAGTAGGATGTACGGAGTAGTTACCGGGAGGGTGTTACACAGAATTTGCATACAACAATAGCTACCAAGCTAGCATTCAAATGGCCCCATATGAAGCACTGTATGGGAGAAAATGTAGAACTCCAGTGTGCTGGACTGAATTGGGCGAAGACAAACTGGTAGGGCCAGACCTGGTGAAACAGACTGAGGAGAAAGTGAAACTAATCAAAGCCAATCTGAAGGTTGCCTCAGATAGACAGAAATCCTATGCCGACTTGAAGAGAAAAGAAATAGAATACACAGTTGGCGACAAAGTGTTCCTCAAGGTGTCACCGTGGAAAAAGGTATTGAGGTTTGGAAGAAAAGGTAAGTTAAGCCCTAGGTTCATTGGCCCATATGAAGTCATTGAACGTGTGGGTCTAGTGGCCTATAGGCTAGCTTTACCACCAGAGCTGGACAAGATCCATAATGTATTCCACGTGTCCATGCTCAGAAGATACCGCTCAGATCCTTCACATGTCATCTCCAGGGAAGAAATTGAAATACAACCGGATTTGACATATGAAGAAGAACCTCTACGGATCCTGGCTCGGGAAGTGAAAGAATTGAGAAATAAGCAGATTCCACTGGTGAAAGTGCTTTGGAGGCACCACAACACCGAGGAGGCAACTTGGGAAAGTGAAGAGACGATGAGGCAGCAGTTCCCTCAACTGTTTGCATCAGGTAAATTTCGAGGACGAAATTTAAATTAGAGGGGAAGAGTTGTAACACCCTCCCTGTAGCAACTCCGTACATTCTCTTATTCGGTGATCGGTGTCGATGCGGGCGGCTAGAACGTCAGAAAAATATCTAAACTAAAGTCAGAACCATAATTAACTCAAATATTAGTAAGCAAAATTTAGTAAAAATTTTAGAAATAAAATACAAACAAGTTAAGCAGTAGGTGCCCTAGCGATGGGTAACCGGAGGAAGTTGCGGTTCGCAACTAGGAGCCCTAGACCCGAGAGAAAATTCATAAAATAATTTTTGAGACTCCAGAGAAGGGTCACTGAGGTTCCTATGGCATTAGAATGCCAAGAAAATACCTAGAAAAAATTTTCAATCGGTACAGATAATTTTGACCCGTTAAGCCAAACGGAGGGCATTTTGGTCATTTCGCCTTCAGAGGTGATTTTTGGCCGACTTGTCCAATTGAGTTAATAATTAATATGACATAAAATATGAATAAACATTACTAGAAATTAAATTGAAAATGAGTAGTGAAGAAAAGAAAAGAAAATGAGGAAAAAGGCTTATTTATGACATCATGATGATGTCATTTAAAAGCTATAACCAATCATATTTAAACAACCTATTAACTAACAAATAAAAGAGACAAATTGAGACCAAAATAAATCAAAAAGCCAGCAGCCATCCCCTTCCCCAAAACCAGCCGAAATTCATACCCTAGCCCAACCTCCATTGACAACTTCAAGCAAGCTCCATTTCCCTCTTCATTTCACCATAAACCCTAGATACCTTTCACAAAAATTTATCCTTGCACCTTGCATAACCTTTTGGCAGCCAAGAAAAGGAAAAGAAGTGAAGTTTTGAGCTTGGAAAAAATCTGCCTACAAAAGGTTAGTGCACATATGTATTTAAAACTCATTAATTCCATGTTAGAGATTTGTAATAGGTAAGAAATTGTGAAATAAATGAACCAAACTCATGGTATGTCCACCATAGAAATCGGCAGCCTTAAGGAAGGAATGATTTTGATTGTTTTGATGGACTTAGAGTGGACTAGAAATGATGTTTAAGGTATATATCTACATGGATAATGAATTAGTGTGCTAACTAAAGCATCTTGTATGAATCATAATGTGAAGCTAGGGTTTTGGGAGTAAAATGTGAACTTGGCTTATGAAATTGTTAAAGAACATCCTAATGGTCAATTAGTGACCATTTGAGAAAATTTGACCATAATTTGGACAGAAATATAGCATGGCAAAGTGAATGAGTATGCTGCCTAGTGAGTGCAGCAGGGTGGCTGTGATTCCAGCCCACTTGGACTACCATATCTTTGGCTGTGTTGGTCCAATTGGTGTTTGGCCAATTGGACATGAAACTAGGCTTATAATGGCACATTTTTGCTGAAGAAACCATGCCCAAAAGACCAAAGCAAGAGGACCAAAAGTTGGCCCCAATCCGGATACCCTGCAACAGCACCTGCAGAAATGACCAAATGAACAGTAACTATTCATTTGGCCATAACTCACTGTAGATATGGTCAATTGACCTGAAATTTTTACAGAAACAAGTTAAGACATAGAAAAACAACTTTAATGAAGAAACCTATCCAAAATTATGACAAGAACATAACCCAAATGGCAGTCATAATCACTATTCATTTTACTGTAGATTTGGTAATTCTGCAGTTTTGGCAATCCGACCAGCTGTGGTTTTTGGACCATATCTAGAGGTACAAAACTCCAAATGGAGTGATTCAAAAAACGAAATTCAACTAGACAAAATAAGAAACAACTTTCATGTTTACCATTTTCTCAAATTCCCACTACAACAGGGCCCAATAGAACAGTAAAGTTGGGTCACAAAAACTGAAAATTCTGCTCTCTAGGTTTTAGGTTTGGAAATGGATTTAGGGGTTAATTCCAACAAGTTTTAAATACAAAATGTGGTATGTTGGGAGTGTCACAACCAATATACCTATTTTCTATCCAAAAGTCAACATTTTTGTTGACCAATGGAGTGAATAGTGATACTAAAACTTGAAATTCACAAATTGAAGAATTTAAAGGTTTCAAATGCCCTAGTATACCTAACAAGATTGGTTTGGATAGTTTGGCATGCCAATAGGGTTCAGTTAGCAGTACTGCACATGGCAATATGCCATTCTGTGATTTTATGGCTTTTAGCCATTCTGACCTTGTATTGAGATTTAGCCTTGTGCCTGATGTTATCACAGCTTGTTAGTTGTTCTGCACCGAGATGCATATGTGGCGATGGTGTGACGGCGAGGTACTTGATACCCGGTGCGGTTACGTTTATCGATCCAGTCATCTAGTGTAGGTTACTTGGGCAAACAAATGAATGAAAGTGGACAAAGTTAATGATATACAAATTCAAAACAAATAAAACATATACATTCACTACATATTTATTTTCTGCTATTTTCTTTTATTTTATTATTGCACCACTAAGCATTATTGCTTAGCGCGTTGCTTTTGCCACGCGTAGGTACTGGAGATACTAATCGTGAGCCCAAGAGCCGTGGCGGGTGAGTCCATCCTGCGATTACGCAGTGTCCGTGTCACCTCACCACTGCAGTGCATTGGTAGGGCACTAGGTGTCATTTGTCATTTGTAACTAAATTTTTATTTTCTCATATGTATTTAGAATTATGTAATGTATTTTGATGTTCATGTAAATTATGAAAATTGTATTTGTGAATGGAAAAGTAAATATCTAATTGTGATTTATACTTGATTATCACATGTGATGGATGATTGAGAACTGAAATTGAACAATGTTGTTGAGATTTTGATATTGGAGTTTGAGATGATGAGACATGAATATTGGAAGTGTTTTTCACAGGTTCCGAAGAACTGTTTTCTCCATTTTTAGCCGGTACTCTGCCGAATTTTCTTTAAAATTTTCGAAACCTCAAATAAATAATACTTTTGATAAATGGCTTAAATAAATTATATTTCATAAACTATATTCAAAACTATGACAAAAATTAATTAAGGTAAAATAGAGTGTGCCGGTACACCGTGACATATCTTACTCGGATATACTGTAGCCGTGTAAGGGGTGTCACAAATATAATCAAGTTAAATGAGCCGAGAACCCTAGCGATGGGTGACCGCTCGGGGAACTCACGGCGTGGACCGTTGACTAGCCCTGGACCGCGGGGAACCCTGGAAAATATTTTTAGGACTTAAACAGACCCCTATTGAAGTATAAATATCATTAGAAATATTAAATAAAAATTAAATAATTAGTATAAAGAAAAGTGAGAAATTGAAAAACGGACAAAACCTGGTGTTACCGAAAAATCGGGAATGCAACCCGAACAGGGGCATTGTGGTCATTTGACATCCCGAATTGTCTTTTGACCTAAATGTCCATTAAAAATAAATAATATTACACTTAGAAAATATAATGAAAAATTAATTTAGGGGTACCTAATATAAATAGCAAAAATGGGGTTCAAATTAGGTAATTAACATAGTTAAACATATAATATAATTGATTTGGTGTAAGTGGACCACTAAGGATTATAATATACATTAAATGGGCACATTACCCCACTAAAACACCATCTTCAACTTTAGAAATCTCCATTGCCGTAGATGAAAAGCTCCCAAAACCTCCATTGCCGCATGTAATTCAAGCTTCATCATCTCCTTCATTTCACCTCCAAACACCTAGGTTGCTTCATTAAAGTTTATCCCCACATCACAAGTAAGAGTTTGATAGCAATTTCAAGAAGTTTTACTGAAGATTTGAGAAGTCTCATCCATAGGTAAGTTTGAGTTTTTGATTGTTGCTTTGTTAAAGTTTGTAAGGGTGTTATGGGTGTTTGATTTATGAAGAAATTTTTTGAGGTTTGATGTTGAATGGGAGTGCGTACTTTTGGCAGCCATGGAAACACCTTGAAGGCAGTTTATTTGTGCTTGTAAATGGTGGATTAAAAGGTTGATTAAATATTTATGTGCATGGGAAATCATTTGGGTGATTATACTTAGTATATGTAAATGTGAAATGAAATTTAAAGCTTGGAAATAAATGGAATGTAAATGTACCATTGTGGCAGTTTGCTAACTCTTGAGGAATGCTGGAATTCATGCTTGGTTTATGGAATAATGATGTTAAAATGTGTTGGTTGTTATGGCAGTTTGAGTGCATGAATGATGGTGTGAAGTTGGACATGTAAATGAGCATGAATTGGTGATTGAATTGTTGTAAATTGAGTTGGACAAATTCTGCACTTGTTGGTGCACATTGAATGTAATTGTAAGTTGCCAAAATGACCTATAATATGTTCTAAATTATGTTTAGGATATGGTACAACCAGAATTGGTTTGAGTGTTGAGTTTGGTGAGTGTTAAAAGTGATGCTTGATGTGTATGCAAGAATTTCAATAAGGCAGTTTGAGTTTTAGGCCTATAACTTTAATTGTGTGGCACTAATTGGTATGAGACCAGTTAGAGGTGAAACTAGGCACAAAATGTGGCAACTTTCATGAAGAAAGCTTGCCAAAATTCTGCTTGCAAGGTAGCTTGAAAAATGACCAAATCCGGATTAAGTGCAAATGAGGCCTGAAAATTGACCATTTGGGCAGTAGTTAGTGTTTAGGCAATAACTCACTCAAAACACGTCCAATTGACCTGAAATTTTAACCATGAATAGTTAAGACCCATTTCTACAAGTCTTATGAAGACACAAAATCCCAGAAATGACCATAAGCAAGTCAAACAGCTTGCACAAGTTCGGGTCCAGAAACTGGCCGAACCTAAAATGACCTAAAGTGACCTAAAATGACCAATTTTGGTGCAATTTGACCAACAATAGTAAAATGACCATAACTTGGTCTACATAACTCAGAATGACCTGAAATTTTGCCCCGCGTTCCATAAGACATAGATCTACAAGTTTGTAGTTTTGACCAAAACCCGAAAACTGAGGGAACTAGGTCGTCCGGCTAGGTCAAACTAGTGTCCCGGAATCCAGCAAATTGCAAGAAAATGCATTATACACGGAAATAAACTTGGTAACATGTACCAACCCTAAAAGACTATCGAATGTGATATGTTAGTAACATCAAAACCTAATTTACCTAGAATGCATCGAGGGTCAACATATTAGGTTGGTCAACATATTAGGTTCAGTGAATTATTTATCAAACATTATCGTTAGAGACAGTTTAATTTAATACTGAAACACTTCAAATTGTGTTTCTCAGTTAGCAAAGACTCAGGAAAAGGGAAGGAAACACTGAGTCAAGACCAGGAGACAGTTATCAGAGGTTTGTGCACAACAACTATTTCTTTTGAATTTTTCAATTGAAATGAATTGTGACTATTTGTACTTTATTGTTTTAAATTGTGGAAATGTGTTTGAATGGATATTTATCGCTTGAAAAGCACTGTAAATGGTTTGAAATTGTGAAAAATTGTTTGAATGATATTGATGGATACTTATTGGTTGAAAAGCATTGGAAATGGTTTGAAACCACAGCTATCATGTATATTGATTGTATTCCTCGCTAGCTTGTCTAGTGGGACGAATTGAATTTCCTCTCTGGCTGAAGTGTTGAGGTGTGTGCCTGTTGAGGACGAATTGGATGAGTACTCATATTTTTGCTAGCTAGCTATGTTATTCCTCATTAGTCATCGACTTTTGGGACGAATTGAATACCTCATTAGCCATCGGCTTTTGGGACGAATTGAACCTTGGAACATGATTAAGCTGTGTGTGATTTATTGATATGTATTGTGAGATTGTGAAATGAATTTAAACTCTTATTGGCATTCACTGTCTTTTGAAGTTAACTATGTTTTGATCTCTGAGATTTTATTGTGATATTGTGTTAAATTCCTTATGACATTAATTGTCTTTAATTTAACTATGATTTTACATATCCATCATTTATATAATCTATGAATTGTGATTTAAAGTTGTATTTGGTTAATGTTGTGCACCACTGAGACATTGTCTCAGTGATAGCTTTTCATTCTTTATCACAGTAGACAGACTGACGAGGCACAAATTAGGCTGCTAGTACATCCAGCGAGAGATTATCGGGTATATTGAGTATACCACATTTTGCATTTTATACTGTAATGTATGACCACTGTATGTATATATTGTTTTTGATTTTGAGCAGTTGCAAATTAAAATTGTACATTGAAGTTGTAAAGTAAATTATGAGATATTTTGGCTTGTAAAATTTGTATTGTATTTCTTTATCTCAGCCTTTGAAAAATTATTGTGGATTGAGTTGAAAAACATATTTTGTTGGAGTTTGAGATTGAGAAAAATATTGAAGTGGTTTTTTTACAGATTTTCTGAAGAACTGTTTTATCTAAAATACAGATGGCACTCTGCCAAAATTTTTACAGAAATTCCAAATAATTCAAATGTGTTAGTTCTATCACTACAGTTTTAAAAAGGTTTTTAACACCTGTAAATTAGTGCTCACCACTGTAAAAGAAGTAAGAAAAGTTTTTAAAATCCCTTATAGTGTATTTAATGGGTTATCAGTAGACGAAGTTGGTAATTCATTAGGTATACTATGGGATCATGTTATGCCTTACAGAGGGGTAGGGTGTGACATGTTTTAGTGGTATCAGAGCAATGGTTTTAAAGTAAATTTTGAACTGTGAATTTGAAATCTTTTTGTCGGTAACTACAACTGCTCAAATGTTTGATACATATATACATTTACATCATAAATATGAACTAATGGAGAGGAATCTCCTTATGTTGGTTGTACAGGAATAGAAAATCTTGTGAAAAGATATGGAAGAGAAGAATGAGACAATAGAACAGTCTGTGATGGCAAAAGTACAAGTTGTGACACCCCTTACCCGTCTACAGTATATCCGAGTAAGCTATGTCACACGGTGTACCGGAACACTCTATTTTATCTTAATCATTTTTATTCTTCCTTAATTAATTTTTATCATAGTTTTGAATATAACTTGTGAAATATAATTCATTTAAGTCATTTATTGAAATTATAATTTATTTGAGGTTTCGAAAATTTTATAGAAAATCCGGCAGAGTACCGGCTAAAAATGAAGAAAACAATTCTCCGGAACCTGTGAAAAACACTTCCGATAATCATATTCAATCATTCTCAAACTCCAATATCATTAAAATCTCAATATTTTTCAACAACATTTCTCAATCATTCATTTCCCATAGTACTCATATATATAAGCAATAAATAAATACTCAAATTTTCAATTCATAACCCAATTTCTACTATTTACATTATTACCAAAATACATTACATAAGTTTCAATTACATATAAGAAAATAAAAGTTAGTTATAAAATACCAAAATGAAACCTAGTGTCCTACCAATGCACTGAAGATGGTGAGGTAACACGGACACTAGGCAGAGCTGCAGGAGGTCTCACCCAGTCTGTGGTCTACTGGGCTCTCGGTCAGTATCTCCAGAACCTACGCGTGGCAAAAGCAACGCGCTAAGCAATAATGCTTAGTGGTGCCAATAATAAAATAAAAATAAATAACATAAAGTAAATATGCAGTGAATGTATTGATGTTTCATTTCAAATAAATTTTCGATGAGTATTTATAATCTTACTTATTTTGTACTTGTTCTATTCATTATTTCATTAAATTTGTCCACTTTTATGTTTGATTGCCCAAGTAACCTATCTTTGGATGATCGGTGGATAAGCGGGTAAGCCGCTTTGGGTATCAAGAACCTCAGGCCGTCACACCATCGGTCACATATGTATCTCCCGGTGTGCAACAGAACAGCTAATAAGCTGTAAATAACATTAAGCATAAGGCCAAGTCTCAATACAAGGTCAGAATGGCTAAAAGCCATGAAATCACAGAATGGCATAATGCCATGTGCAATACTGCTAACTAAACCCTATTGGCATGCCAAACTATCCAAACCAATCTTGTTAGGTATACTAGGGCATTTGACACTTTTGAATTTTGTAATTTTTGAATTTCAAGCTTTGGTGTTACTATTCACTTCATTAGTAAACAAAAATGTTGACTTTTGCATAGAAAATAGGTACATTGGTTTTAACACTCCCAACATACCACATTGTGCATTCAAAACTTGTTGGCATTAATCACCAATACCATTTCTAAGCTTAAAACTAATGGAGCAGAATTTTCAGTTTTTATACCCTAACTTTACTATTCCATTAGTTACTGTTGCAGTGTGAATTTGAGAAAATGATAAACATGAAAGTTGTTCCTTATTTTGTCTAGTTGAATTTCTTTTTTTGAATCACTCCATTTGGAGTTTTTTAGCTCAAGTTATGATCCAAAAACCACAACTTGCCGGATTGAAAAATTTCAGAATTGACCATATCTACAGTGCATTGAGCAGTGACTGTAACTGCCTTGTTGGTTAGGTTCTGGTCATAATTTGGGGTAGATTTCTTCATGAAAGTTGTTGGTCTATATCTTAAATTGTTGCTGTAAAAATTTCAGGTCAATTGGGCCATTCTACAATGAGTTATGGCCAAATGAACAATCACTGTTCATTTGGTCATTCTGCAGAATCTGGTTGCAGGACATCCGGATTGGGGCAAGTTTTTGGTCCAATTGCTTTGGTCTCTGGGCATGGTTTCTTCACCAAAATTGTGCCAATATGTGTCTAGTTTCATGTCCAATTGGCCAAACACCAATTGAACCTACACAACCCAAGTTATGGCTGGCCAAACAGGCTGGACTCACAGCCACCCTGTTGGTTTCTCTAGGCAGCATACCAAATCAGTTTGCAATGCTATAATTCACTCTAAGTTATGGTCAACTTACCTCAAATGGTCACTAATTGACCATTAAATTGTTCATTCACCATTACATAAGCAAAGTCCAAGTTTCTCTCCAAAACCCTAATTCCCCATATCAATTCACACCACACACCTTAGTTAAACACACTAATTCATTATATATGTATATATATATATATATATATATATACACACTTTAAACACCATCTCTAGTCCACTTTAAGCCCATCAAAACAATCAAAATCATCACCCCCAATAGGTTGCCGAAATTCACCATTTACCCTAGCATGTTTAATTTTCTTCAATTCCACAATTTCCTAGCCTAACTTAATGTTTTAACATGAATATCCAAAGGAAGAAGGAGAAAGATGGCACTAACCTCTTTGAGTAGAATTTTTTCCTTAGCTAACTTCAATTTTTCCTTCACTTTCTTGGCTTTTCTTGGCAGCCAAACACTTGCTCAAGATGTAATATTAAATTTTTATGAAGAAGGTAGGGATTTTATGGTGAAAAATTCAAAGTTAGCAAGGTGTAATGAAAGATAACAATGGTGGAAATGGGAGAGGTGGCTGCCGGCTAGTTTAGGAGAGGAAGATGTAGATTTGTTTTCAACTTTTGTCTCAATTATCTACTTTTAAAGTGCTTGTTGAAATTTGATTGGTGGAGGGCATCGCAATGACATCATGTGATGTCATTATTCTCAATTTCTTTCATTTTTCTTTTCTTTTATTTTCTACTCATTTTCAATTCAATTTTTAGTAATATTCATTCATATTTTAGATCATAATAATTATTTACTTAACTAGACAAGTCGGCCAAAAATCGCCTCTGAAGGCGAAATGACCAAAATGCCCTCCGTTTGGCTTAACAGGTCAAAATTGTCTGTACTAATTGAAAAAATTTTCTAATTATTTTCTTGGCATTCTAATGCCGTAGGAACCTCAATGACCCTTCTCTGGAGTCCCAAAAATTATTTTATGAATTTTTCCCTGGGTCTAGGGCTCCTAGTTGCGAGAACCGCAACTTCCCACTAGGTTACCCATCGCTAGGGCATCGGCTCATTTAACTTGGTTGTATTTTATTTCTAAAATTTTTCCTAAATTTTTCTTATTAATATTTGAGTTAATTATGGTTCCTCACTTTAGTTTAAATATTTTTCCGAACGTTCTAGCTGTCCGGACCGACACTGGTCACCGGAACAGTAGAATGTACGGTGTTACACAAGTTGAAGCCCCAACTCCACAAAGTGTCGAAGGCCCAACTGTACCAATTTTACCAGTACAAATTATTGCACAAATGGCCCAGCAAATGGCCACTTTCTTCCAACAAATGGCTGATAATCTGTCAGCCCAAGCCCAAGTACAGATCCAACCCCTACAAGGGCAGTGTGAAATAGAGAAGAGGGAGAAATCTACGGGTCAGAGCTCGAGCAGCAATTTGAGGAAGAGAAAAGAATTTGAGGAACCCTGAGCTCAGGGATACGATAGAGGCAGATCATCAGGGCAGAGAACACCAAGATCTAGTCGTCGAAAAACCAGAAGTTCCTATTCTGCCCGTTTCTGCCATGTTAGTGGTAAGCTACATGGAGGTATTTGTTGAAGGGCCTCTGGAGCCTGCTACAATTGTGGAAAACTTAGACACTTTGCTAAAGATTGTACTAGAGCACCTCGATCTACTTTCCGAAGTTCACAGACCGTCAGTCAGAGTCGAGATAGAAATAAAGTTAGTACTCCTCACCACTATAACACAGTGAATCAACTCGAATATAGTAGCGCACCAGTCAGAGCGTCCACTATGCGCCAAGGAGAAAGAGCAGAAACTTCAGATGTAGCTGCTGGTAAGTTCTTAATTTTTTGAAAGAAACAATTAGTTATTATTTGATCCCAGCACTACTTAGTTGTGTGTTAGTGTCAGAACTATATGTTCTGTTGTTATTCCTTTACATGCGAATGAATTTCGATGTATTAGTGACTAGTCCTTTAGGATAATAACTATAATAACAAGTATGATTGACATTAATTTTGGAAGAACTGTTAGCTAAAAGTATTTTCTAACATACCATAAATTATAAAGCTAATTGGCAAGCCTACTCAATGTAAGGCAAGAGGACCTAAAAGTAAGTTACAGTAATAGAATTGCTCTAGATGAGGGCAAAGATGTTACTATTAGTAATTATTAATGGATATTGTAATCAGAATCGATTTAGGATATTAGTGGATTCGAGAAAGATAAGATGTTAGAAAACCTAGTCCATGAGGTTATAACGTAGTGACTATGTAATGTTCTCGATGTTTGTATCGTAAGCTGCAGATTACAGTACCGACAAGGGATTATTGTCATGGTACAATATATTAAGAATATTTGTAAGTAATCTATAAATTGATACAGTTGCACCCGAATAGAGTACTATTACTGGAAATAAATGTGAAAATTTTAGTCAGAAAATTAAAACTTCAGAACTAGCCTATCAAAAGACTACACTTGTAAGGTAGCTGGAGTCAATGACTCAGTTACATTAATGTGAACTACCTGTACCACAGTAATTGCTATAAGCTTAGAGATATCAGTATGACTTATCATCCTCAGACAGATGGACAGTTGAAACAAGTGATTCAGGTAAATTTTGAAACTCGTTGAGTTTCTATAAATAATGAAATGAAATGATAATAATAACCTGTAAAATGTAATAAACCCTCGAGAATATACTGAGAACTTCTGTCCTTGAATCCGAGGGGAGATGGGACAGATACATCCCACTAACAGAATTTGTATACATTAATAAGTGTCAAGCTAGCATACAAGTGGCACCCTATGAAACATTGTAAGGGAACAAATAACTATGGATTTTGTGATGAGATTTCTGAGGACACAGAATAGTCATGATGCAGTATAGGTTATAGTTGATAGACTAACCAAGTCTGCTCACTTTTTGCCAGTCCGGATGGACTATAGCCTGGAAAGATTGGCCAGATTGTACATAAATGAAATTGTAAAATTGCATGAAGTGCCAGTATCGATTGTATCTAACAGAGATCCTAGGTTCACTTCTAGATTCTGGGGTAGTCTTCAGAGAGCCCTAGGAACTAGATTGAACTTCATCACAGCATTCCACCCACAGACAGATGGCCAGTCTGAAAGGGTTATTCAGATATTAGAGGATATGCTACGGGCTTGTGTGATTGAGTTTGAAGATAGTTGGGATACACACTTGCCTTTGATTGAGTTTGCTTATAACAACAGCTACCAATCAAGCATTGGGATGCCTCCATATGAAGCTTTGTATGGCAGAAAGTGCAGAACTCCCCTATGTCTGGATGAAGTTAGTGAAAGAAAGATGATTGGGCCATAAATTGTTCAGCAGATATAGGAAAAGATCAAATTGATCAGAGATAGACTGAAGGCTGCATCAAACCGTCAGAAGTCCTATGTTGATCTGAAGAGAAGAGATATTGAATATGTAGTAGGTGATAAGGTATTCCTCAAAGTTTCTCCTTGGAAGAGGATTATGAGATTTGGCAGAAAAGGGAAACTGAGTCCTCGTTTCATCGGACCATATGAGGTTCTGGAAAGAGTGGGTCCTTTGGCATATCTGTTGGCATTACCTCCAGAGTTAGCAAGGATACACAATGTCTTCCATGTGTCCATGTTAAGGAGGTACAGATCAGACCCATCTCATGTACTATCAGTTGAATAGATTGAGGTAAAATCCATACCTCTCATATGAGGAAGAACCCATAAAAATTCTAGCTTATGAGGTGAAGCAGCTGAGGAACAAACAAATACACCTGGTTAAAGTGCTGTGGAACCATCATTCAGGCCAGGAAGCTACTTGGGAACGTGAAGAGGATATGAGGAGACAGCACCCATAGCTGTTCAGAGACTAATGCCAGGTAAAATTTCGAGATGAAATTTATTTAAGGGGGGGAGAATTGTAACACCCCTATGTTCGGTAGTGCGTACTCATTAGGTGACCAGTGTTGTCCGGACAGCTAGGATGCCTAGAACTATACTTCGATATGAGTGAGGAGACATAAAATAATGAAATACAAGAAAAGAAAATACAAGAAAAAAAAAAGGAAAAATAATAGCAAAGAAATATAATCAAGTTAAACGAGCCGAGAACCCTAGCGATAGGTGACCGCACCGGGAAGTCACGGCGTGGACCGTTGACTAGCCTTGGACCGCAGGGAACCCTGGACAATATTTTTAGGACTTAAATAGACCCCTATTGAAGTATAAATATCATTAGAAATATTAAATAAAAATTAAATAATTAGTACAAAGAAAAGTGAGAAATTGAAAAAGGGACAAAACCCGGTGTTACCGAAAAATCGGGAATGCAACCCGAACAGGGGCATTGTGGTCATTTGACATCCTGAATTGTCTTTTGACCTAAATGTCCATTAAAAATAAATAATATTACACTTGGAAAATATAATGAAAAATTAATTTAGGGGTACCTAATATAAATAGCAAAAATGGGGTTCAAATTAGGTAATTAACATAGTTAAACATATAATATAATTGATTTGGTGTAAGTGGACCACTAAGGATTATAATATACATTAAGTGGGAATATTACTCCACTAAAACATCATCTTCAACTTTAGAAATCTCCATTGCCGTAGATGAAAAGCTCCCAAAACCTCCATTGCCGCATGTAATTCAAGCTTCATCATCTCCTTCATTTCACCTCCAAACACCTAGGTTGCTTCATTAAAGTTTATCCCCACATCACAAGGAAGAGTTTGATAGCAATTTCAAGAAGTTTTGCCGAAGATTTGAGAAGTCTCATCCATAGGTAAGTTTGAGTTTTTGATTGTTGCTTTGTTAAAGTTTGTAAGGGTGTTATGGGTGTTTGATTTATGAAGAAATTTTTTGAGGTTTGATGTTGAATGGGAGTGTACTTTTGGCAGCCATGGAAACACCTTGAAGGCAGTTTATTTGTGCTTGTAAATGGTGGATTAAAAGGTTGATTAAATATTTATGCGTATGGGAAATCATTTGGGTGATTATACTTAGTATATGTAAATGTGAAATGAAATTTAAAGCTCAGAAATAAATGGAATGTAGATGTACCATTGTGGCAGTTTGCTAATTCTTGAGGAATGTTGGAATTCATGCTTGGTTTATGGAATAATGATGTTAAAATGTGTTGGTTGTGTTAGTAGTATGCCCTAGAGCATATCATTTAGTATGTATCTTGTACATATTTTTAATAATAAAAGGCATTTCCACTTTTCCGTTTACATAATATATTTATGTGTAATAGAAAAGGTCCATTGATATTTTGTTAGAAATATTATTCTTAAGTTGTTAAGAATATGAGTGACAATATTTCTAGTACAAAGTATCATAAATAGGTTCACAATCGAGGATACTTCATAATAAGGACATGACTTATCCAGAAAGATTGTATTCATATTTGTTCCCAAGTTATTTATATGAGATATAAATAAGATGGAATGGTGAGTCTCATGCCATATAACAAATATGATAGGCACTTATAAATGATAAGTAACACTTATGACAAGCACATGGAGTTTACTCTTGTCAATGTTTTGTCATAAATCATATCATGCATATAATCTTTTATCTTGTATATAGGTAGTTTGAGTTTGATCTTGCTTTCATACTTGTACTATGTATGGGTATATGGGCATGTGTTGGAGTTATATATGGAGGTAGGTGTTGATCAAGATGGAATCTGTTCCTCTAAGTAAATAGAGTTAAAATCCTATGTTCATTTAATTGTTCTTGATGTTTCAAGTTGATAGATTTATCAGAAAAGAGTTTCGATGAGAAAAATCTTTTAATCAAGAACTGGAATTAAAAGAGAACATAATATTCATAGCAAATGGAGTTTGACATAAACCATGACTGAGTTGGGATTTGAGAGATTCGAGTGCATGGTAACATATGATTATAGGTTCATTTAAGGTAAACCTTATTACTAATTGGGTGGCCATGGCATGCTATGCAAGGTGTTAACCATGGTCTATGAGGTTCATAAAATGATTTAGAGAAATCATTTATGGTAAGAAAGAGTTCTGATGATATTAAGAGTTGATATCATGTCTCATTGCCAATTAGTGATGAGCCTAGTAAGTCACACACATGCACAAGTTATCACCTATTTAAATATGATTTAATTAATTAATTAAAGAGTTTAATTGATTAATTAAATAGATTTGGTTTGCAATAAAATTGCAAAGTCCTAGCATGACTTGAAACCAAATCTAGATTATTGGATGTGTAGTATAAATTAAATTTATATTTAAAGTGTTTAAATATGAATTTAATTGATGAGAAATTAATTAATAGAGATTAATTAATTAATTTATATTTGATATAAATTAATTAGAAGAAGAAAATAATTATTTTGGGTTAAGAACTCAAAATTAAGACCATTTTGGTCATTTCACAGTGTGACACGTGGCACCATGAGATGGTGACACATGGCATAACACATAAGCTTGCCAAATGTTTTTTTAATCATGTAAGATGATTAAAATCAAGATTAAATATAGGTTTGACACTTGGCACAATGTGATTGGGTCACTTAAACCTAGAGCTAATCAAAGGTGACATGTGCCTAGGGTTTAATGTGTTAACCTAGCTATTTAAGTGGGGTTATGAAAGATAACATAACCAGCAGCCTCTCCTCTCAATTGTCACGCCACTTTGAGCCTCTCCAGCTATTTCTCTTCATCTCTCATCAATTCAAAGAGATTAGCCATCAATCTCTTGAATTAAGAACGCTAGAAATTGTTTCTAGTGTCCTGTTTGCATCTCTAATCTCTTAAAAGGCAGAACTTGAATTTCTAATTAATAAAAAAGGCTTTAGAAGCTGTTCAAGGGCTGCCATAGGTGTTCTTGGTGTGGACAAGCTAGAGGGACAACATTTGGTGTCCATCAAGAGGTTAGTGTAATCGTTCTTGATTTAATCTAGGGTTCTAAAATTAATCTGATTAATTTTAAAATCTTAAATGGCAAATACAGATCCAAAAACATATTAAAAGAGTTTTAATATGTTGTTTATCATTGAAATCAAATAGATAAAAATAAATCTTGCATGGTGCATGTGACCCTAGGTGAAAATTTTTGAATTCAATGGTATAATCTTGTGTTTTTTCACGCTTCCGTTCCTTCAATTGGTATCAGAGCCACTATATTTGCCATTTAAGATTTTAAAATTATATAATTTAATTGTGTGTTTGATCATGAGATCAAGAGATTCATTGCTGGTTGGATCATGAGATGTGGCGTCACACATGGTGAAGCCACCAATGGTGGCGGCAACAATGGTTCCATGGGTGATTCAAGGTTTGGCTTTTAATTCTGCAATTGTTGTATGATCTAAGGCCTATTCTTTGACTAATTAAAGTGTTTAATTAGTTGTTTTAATCACACAATTAAATTATGATTCAAATCAGAATTTTAAAAATTGTTTGAATGTGATTCAAATCTGAATTTTAAAAGTTGTTTGAATGTGATTCAAATCTGAATTTTTAAAGTTGTTTGAATCATATTTAAATCTGATTTTTTAAAATTGATACAACAAAATTCAGATCTGATTTTTTAAAAAATATTTGAATGTGATTCAAATCTGATTTTTTAAAAAATGTTTGAATGTGATTCAAATCTGAATTTTGAAGTTGTTTGAATGTGATTCAAATCTGAATTTTTAAATTTGTTTGAATGAGATTCAAATATGAATTTTTAAATTTATTTGAATCATATTCAAATCTGGATTTTTAAGTTGAATATGAGATATTCAATTTAATTTAAGTATGTATGTTTTATTTAATTGTTAAATAGTGATATGCATGATGGATGATCATGGACTATAAAAGACCAATGTGATTGGATTTATTTCTTTTATGTTTCTTTGGGATTGTAAATTAATTTATTTTAATTTATTTTGGGCATGTATTATTAAGTTTGTAATATTTTTGGGTTGTAATTTCATTTATTTAAGTTCTTGTAAATTCGCCTTGGTATGCCAAGGATTACTATGTAATATTGGATTGCAAGAAGTTCAAGGAGGTCAAGAGCATTGGTGGGACCAGTGGGAGGAATTCAATATCAAGTGTTGATTATGTACTCCTTCAGCAACTCTTGTAAAATGAATGAATGAAATGCACCTAGGAATGCCTGATTCAATTCTTGGCAGAATTGAATCCCTTAGAAAGTCCATGATCATACCATATTATCCATGAATGCATGAGATGTATGGGAATGTATGCAATTATATGATATATGCATGCAAAATGGATAATGTGCAAAGTGAGACCTTAATAGTAAATAGAATGACCATTAAATCTTCCAAATAAATGATTAAGTTGGAAATGTTATAATTAAAGTAATTATAACATAGGCCCTCCATTGGGGCAATTATTTTAAGAAATTTTAAATAGTTGCATAAGATGCAATTTATTTAAGAGATTTTCTTAAGAATAATTATTAAGCATGAGATGTTGTAAATATGTAAATGGTTTAGTTTCCAATATTGGATGTACCTGAGGACATTAAAATTATTTGCATAATTACTGGCTCAATGGGATCAACTTAACTAATGCAAGATAAGTCAATATTGGATGTACCTGAGATTTTGAGCATTAGGGGCTAGTAAAAGGATTGAACCTCACATGAGATGTGATGGGCAAGGAGTTGCTCACTTATAGTTTATTGTAATTCCAATAATGGATGTACCTGAGGATGATCAATAGAATTATAAGAATTCAATCACCCACTAGAAATCCATCCAACTAGGATTTCCGTTTTCTACTTTGGAAGTGTAGGATTCGCTAAGTTAGTGGGAGGACCAATTTGATTAAAAGACCATAATCATATTTGGTTAATTACATGATACATTTACTAATTAATTATTTATGCAATTAATTTTTGATAATAATGAAACAACCACCACCATCCAATATCCTTGCAAGCATACTTGATCACAACAGTTGACAAGACCTAAGATTGGCTAAGAAATTTGAAACTTGAACCTTAAACATATAGGATATGTTCTAGATTTAAATGTTCTGGTCCCTTACCTCCGAGGCCACTTAAGAGGAACATGAAACTTTGGACAAGTGGAAGGAGCATGATATGAGAGCTAAGTGTTACATGCTTGCTTCCATGAGTAATGAGTTAAGCAACATGAGAACATGCAGTGCGAGTGAGATCCTCCTTCACCTACAAGAGTTGTATGGTGAGCGAATGCTAGGTATGAGATATCATGAGGATGTAATGTTGGGGATCATGTCCACAAGATGATTGCTGATTGAAGCGGTTGGAATATCTTGACTTCAACATGGATTTCCAACTACAAACGGATTTGATCCTTCCCCCCTTCCTGAGTCTTTTGGGAATTTTGTGACAAATTTCCATATGATTAAACAGAATGCACCTTAGCTGGTTTACTCAACATGCTGGTTATTGCCCAAAAGAATATGCCAATAAAAGAAAAGAGGTAGCTTTAGTTGCATCTTCTGGAAAGTCCAACAAGAAGAAGGGCAATAAGAAAAAGAAACCTGTCCTTCTAAGAAAATAGCTAACAGAAAAGGAAGACTAAAGTGATGAAGGCAAAGAAAGTGTTTCCGAAAGTGTTTCCATTGCCAATAGGAAAGTGTTTCCATTGGAAAGAGTATAGTGATCTAAAAGATTACAATGCAATTGTGAAAAAAAACTCAAGTTCAAAATATAGTTGGCACTTATGGTTATGTCATGTAAGATAGGATTGCAAAATTGGAGAAAATGGGGATTCTATCCTCATTGGGCTCTGAGCCTACTCCAACTTGTGAATCTTGCCTTCAAGGCAAAATGACTAGATCACCCTTTGTTGGACAAGGAAAATATTTTGGAATTAATACATAGTGATGTATGTGGTCCGTTTAAAGAAATGGCTAGAGGGTTTTCATTATTTTATTACCTGATGATAAATCAAGGTTTGGGTATTTGTATTTGATGAAATACAAACATGAATCTTTTGAAAAGTTCAAAGAATTTAAATCAAGTAGAAAATCAAACAGAAAAAGTATTAAAGCTCTTGATCGGATCGTGGAGGTGAATATTTGAATTTGATGAATACTTGAGAGAGCATGGCATTGTTTCTCTGACTCCTCGAGAACGCACACGGTGAATGGTGTATCTCGAAGGAGAAATCGTATTGGATATGGTGCAGTATGATGAGCTATCTTGATATGCCAATCTCCTTTGGATTTGCATTAGAATCATTACGAATAGGATTCCATCAAAATCGGTTTCTTCCACACCTTATGAGATATGGCATGGAAGAAAACCAAGTCTTAAGCATGTTAAGATTTGGGGTTGTCCGACTTATATCAAAAGATAAATTGGAGACAAGATCGTAAAAGGTCGATTTGTTGGATATCCAAAAGATAGTTTTGGATATTATTTTTATTGCCTACTTCACAAAAGGTTGTGATAAGTAGAGATGCCACATTTCTTGAACAGTTTGTTCAAGAAGGAGGCAAAGGAAGGCAAATAGAGTTAGAATTGGAGAATTGATGGATATAGATCCATCTAGTCAACCTATACCCATTGATGAAACATCTAAATTGTTCCTCGTAGAACATATCTCACCCACGGTGAGATATGGTTTTCTTCATGAAGAAGAACAAGAGTTGTCTACTCATGAAGAAGTAGATCATGGAGATGATCCACTTACCTATGAAGAAGCTATATCGGATATAGACTCTTCAAAATGGATTGATGCTATGAAATCCGAGATTGATTCCATGTATAAGAATCAAGTTTGGGATCTTGTTGACCCACCAAGGTATTGTACCTATAGGGAACAAATGGGTTTTCAAGAAGAAAATTGGTTCTAATGGAAAGGTAGAGACCTATAAGGCAAGGCTAGTAGCGAAAGGGTTTCGCCAAAGGCAAGGAATAGACTATGAGGAGACTTTCATGCTTAAATCAATTAGGATTTTATTAGCAATAGCTGCATACTATGATTATGAGATTTGGCGGATGGATGTCAATTTTCTCAATGGATACATTGAAGAAAACATTTTCATGGAACAACCTAAGGGATTTGAATCCCAAGATGGTTCCAAGGTATGCAAGCTAAAGCGATCCATTTATGGGTTGAAACAAGCTTGAGGAGTTGGAACATCCGTTTTGATGAAGCCATTAAATCCTTTGGTTTTATAAAAAATGAGGATGAGCCATGTGTATATAAGAAGGTTAGTTATCACTTTCCTTGTCTTATATGTGGATGACATGATAGGTAATGACGGGTATGTTGACGACTATAAAGGTATGGTTGTCAAATACATTCTCCATGAAAGACTTAGGAGGCAACCTATATTCTTGGGATTCGCATCTATAGAGATGAGCTAAAAGAATAATAGGTTTATCCTAAAGTCTATACTTGGAAAAGGTGTTAAAGAGGTTTAACAAGCTTGATTCCAAGAGAGGATTGTTACCAGTGAGACATGGTATCCACCTTTCTAAAGAGATGTCTCCAAAGACACCTGAAGAAAGAGATAAGATGGATTCCATATGCTTGGCTATTGGAAGTTTAATGTATGCAATGTTGTGTACTAGGCGGATATCGCATATGTTGTTAGTTTGACTAGCGGTATCAATCCAATCGGGTTTGGAAAAGAATATCCTTAAGTACTTGAGAAGAACTAAGGATTTATTCTTGATTTATGGAGGTGGAGACTTGCAATTGGATGGTTATCTGATTACGATTTCCAATCGGATATCGATGATAGAAAGTCGGATATATGTTCATTTGTAATGGAGGTGGAAGAGTTCCAAGTATATTTTGGATAAAAGTTCCTTCCATTGAGTCCATTGTGACAACAATGGACTAAGGAACCAAGGTCTCAGAAATCCAAACACATAGAAAGGCACTACCACATTATCGGATATATAGTTGGGCAAGCGATATAGCCATGCAGAAAAATAACATCGGTGAAAAACGGTGATCCATTCACTAAGCCTTTGTCACAAGCGACATCTTGAGAAGATGGGTCTAAGATATTGTAATGAATGGCTCTAGTGCTAGTGGGAGATTGTTAGTAGTATGCCCTAGAGCATATCATTTAGTATGTATCTTGTACATATTTTTAATAATAAAAGGCATTTCCACTTTTCCGTTTACATAATATATTTATGTGTAATAGATAAGGTCCATTGATATTTTGTTAGAAATATTAGTCTTAAGTTGTTAAGAATATGAGTGACAATATTTCTAGTACAAAGTATCATAAATAGGTTCACAATCGAGGATACTTCATAATAAGGACATGACTTATCCGGAAAGATTGTATTCATATTTGTTCCCAAGTTATTTATATGAGATATAAATAAGATGGAATGGTGAGTCTCATGCCATATAACAAATATGATAGGCACTTATAAATGATAAGTAGACACTTATGACAAGCACATGGAGTTTACTCTTGTCAATGTTTTGTCATAAATCATAGCATATAATCTTTAGACTGAGATATTATCTTGTATATAGGTAGTTTGAGTTTGATTTTGCTTTCATACTTGTACTATGTATGGGTATATGGGCATGTGTTGGCTCTGCTAGTTATATATGGAGGTAGGTGTTGATCAAGATGGAATCTGTTCCTCTAAGTAAATAGAGTTAAAATCCTATGTTCATTTAATTGTTCTTGATGTTTCAAGTTCTGGCCAGACAGATAGATTTATTCGAAAGAGTTGATGAGAAAAATCTTTTAATCAAGAACTGGAATTAAAAGAGAACATAATATTCATAGCAAATGGAGTTTGACATAAACCATGACTCCGGCTTGAGTTGGGATTTTATGAGTTGTAGAGATTCTAGTGCATGGTAACATATGATTATAGGTTCATTTAAGGTAAACCTTATTACTAATTGGGTGGCCATGGCATGCTATGCTAGGTGTTAACCATGGTCTATGAGGTTCATAAAATGATTTAGAGAAATCATTTATGGTAAGAAAGAGTTACGATGATATTAAGAGTTGATATCATGTCTCATTGCCAATTAGTGATGAGCCTAGTAAGTCACACACATGCACAAGTTATCACCTATTTAAATATGATTTAATTAATTAATTAAAGAGTTTAATTGATTAATTAAATAGATTTGGTTTGCAATAAAATTGCAAAGTCCCTAGCATGACTTGAAACCAAATCTAGATTATTGGATGTGTAGTATAAATTAAATTTATATTTAAAGTGTTTAAATATGAATTTAATTGATGAGAAATTAATTAATAGAGATTAATTAATTAATTTATATTTGATATAAATTAATTAGAAGAATAAAATAATTATTTTGGGTTAATAAATCAAAATTAAGACACGAGGGCATTTTGGTCATTTCAGACACGTGGCACCATGAGATGGTGACACATGGCATTACACATACGCTTGCCAAATATTTGTTAATCATGTAAGATGATTAAAATCAAGATTAAATATAGGTTTGACACTTGGCACAATGTGATTGGGTCACTTAAACCTAGAGCTAATCAAAATGTGACATGTGGCTAGGGTTTAATGTGTTAACCTAGCTATTTAAGTGGGGTTATGAAAAGATAACATAACCAGCAGCCTCTCCTCTCAATTGTCACGCCACTTTGAGCCTCTCCAGCTATTTCTCTTCATCTCTCATCAATTCAAAGAGATTAGCCATCAATCTCTTGAATTAAGAACGCTAGAAATTGTTTCTAGTGTCCTGTTTGCATCTCTAATCTCTTAAAAGGCAGAACTTGAATTTCTAATTAATAGAAAAGGCTTTAGAAGCTGTTCAAGGGCTGCCATAGGTGTTCTTGGTGTGGACAAGCTAGAGGGACAACATTTGGTGTACATCAAGAGGTTAGTGTAATCGTTCTTGATTTAATCTAGGGTTCTAAAATTAATCTGATTAATTTTAAAATCTTAAATGGCAAATACAGATCCAAAAACATATTAAAAGAGTTTTAATATGTTGTTTATCATTGAAATCAAATAGATAAAAATAAATCTTGCATGGTGCATGTGACCCTAGGTGAAAATTTTTGAATTCAATGGTATAATCTTGTGTTTTTTCATGCTTCCGTTCCTTCAGGTTGTTATAGCAGTTTGAGTGCATGAATGATGGTGTGAAGTTGGACATGTAAATGAGCATGAATTGGTGATTGAATTGTTGTAAATTGAGTTGGACAAATTCTGCACTTGTTGGTGCACATTGAATGTAATTGTAAGCTGCCAAAATGACCTATAATATGTTCTAAATTATGTTTAGGTTGTGGTACAACCAGAATTGGTTTGAATGTTGAGTTTGGTGAGTGTTAAAAGTGATGCTTGATGTGTATGCAAGAATTTCAATAAGGCAGTTTGAGTTTTAGGAGTATAACTTTAATTGTGTGGCACCAATTAGTATGAGACCAATTGGAGGTGAAACTAGGCACAAAATGTGCCAACTTTCATGAAGAAAGCTTGCCAAAATTCTGCTTGCAAGGTAGCATGAAAAATGACCAAATCCGGATTAAGTGCAAATGAGGCCTGAAAATTGACCATTTGGACAGCAGTTAGTGTTTAGGCCATAACTCACTCAAAACAGGTCCAATTGACTGAAATTTTAACCATGAATAGTTAAGACCCATATCTACAAGTCTTATGAAGACACCAAAGCCCAGAAATGACCATAAGCAAGTCAAACAGCTTGCACAAGTTCGGGTCCAAAAACTGGCCGAACCTAAAATGACCTAAAGTGACCTAAAATGACCAATTTTGGTGCAATTTGATCAGCAATAGTAAAATGACCATAACTTGGTCTACATAACTCAGAATGACCTGAAATTTTGCCCCGCGTTCCATAAGACATAGATCTAAAAGTTTGTAGTTTTGACCGAAACCCGAAAACCGAGGGAACTAGGTCGTCCGGCTAGGTCAAACTAGTGTCCCGGAATCCAGCAAATTACAAGAAAATGCAGTATACACGGAAATGAACTTGGTAACATGTACCAACCCTAAAAGACTATCGAATGTGACATGTTAGTAACATCAAAACCTAATTTACCTAGAATGCATCGAGGGTCAACATATTAGGTTGATTAAGCAAATAATAGCATTCAGTGAATTATTTATCAAACATTATCGTTAGAGACAGTTTAATTTAGTACTGAAACACTTCAAATTGTGTTTCTCAGTTAGCAAAGACTCAAGAAAAGGGAAGGAAACACTGAGTCAAGACTAGGAGACAGTTATTAGAGGTTTGTACACAACAACTATTTCTTTTGAATTTTTCAATTGAAATGAATTGTGACTATTTGTACATTATTGTTTTAAATTGTGGAAATGTGTTTGAATGGATATTTATCTCTTGAAAAGCACTGTAAATGGTTTGAAATTGTGGAAAATTATTTGAATGATATTGATGGACACTTATTGGTTGAAAAGCATTGGAAATGGTTTGAAACCACAGCTATCATGTATATTGATTGTATTCCTCGCTAGCTTGTCTAGTGGGACGAATTGAATTCCCTCTCTGGCTGAAGTGTTGAGGTGTGTGCCTGTTGAGGACGAATTGGATGAGTACTCATATTTTTGCTAGCTAGCTATGTTATTCGTCATTAGTCATCGACTTTTGGGACGAATTGAATACCTCATTAGCCATCGGCTTTTGGGACGAATTGAACCTTGGAACATGATTAAGCTGTGTGTGATTTATTGATATGTATTATGAGATTATGAAATGAATTTAAACTCTTATTGGCATTCACTGTCTTTTGAAGTTAACTATGTTTTGATCTCTGAGATTTATTGTGATATTGTGTTAAATTCCTTATGACATTAATTGTCTTAAATTTAATTATGATTTTACGTATCCATCATTTATATGATTTATGAATTGTGATTTAAAGTTGTATTTGGTTAATGTTGTGCACCACTGAGACATTGTCTCAGCGATAGCTTTTCATTCTTTGTCGTGAGTAGGCAGACAGACGAGCGTGATTAAGTCGCTAGTACATCATGAGAGATTATCGGGTATATTGAGTATACCACATTTTGCATTTTGTACTGTAATGTATGACCACTGTATGCATATATTGTTTTTTATTTTGAGCAGTTGTAAATGAAAATTGTACATTGAAGTTGTAAAGTAAATTATGAGATATTTTGGCTTGTAAAATTTGTACTGTATTTCTTTATCTCAGCCTTTGAAAAATTATTGTGGATTGAGTTGAAAAACATATTGTGTTGAATTTTGTTGGAGTTCGAGATTGAGGAAAATATTGAAGTGGTTTTTTTACAGATTTTCTGAAGAACTGTTTTATCCAAAATACAGATGGCACTCTGCCAAAATTTTTACAGAAATTCCAAATAATTCAAATGTGTTAGTTCTATCACTACAGTTCAAAAAGGTTTTTAACACCTGTAAATAGTGCTCACCACTGTAAAAGAAGTAAGAAAAGTTTTTAAAATCCCTTGTAGTGTATTTAATGGGTTATCAGTAGACGAAGTTGGTAATTCATTAGGTATACTACGAGATCATGTTATGCCTTACAGAGGGGTAGGGTGTGACAAAACTTGAAGTTTTGCAAGACCCAAACTTAGTTCCAAAGAAGTTAGTGACCAAACTTAATCTTTCGCTTTCAATTCATGTTGAAGGAGTGAAATTGAATGCAAATTTACAATAAAATTGAATAAACATTATGTGTATGCCTTACTTAAAATTTCATCAGCCTTGGGCTTGGTAGGGTTTTGAAGATTTTATTGAATTAAAATGGTACCTTAGCTACCCTTAATACTAACCTATTGTTTAGGATAGTGAATAGTAAGTGAATGCATGATTTGAGATGGAATGGGTTAGGGTTTGGGTATGAAATTGAGACCTTGATCATGTAATTGTGAAAGTAAGTTTTAATGGTCAATTAGTAACCATTTGATTATGTGTGAATAAGAAAGGAAGTGGTTTGTTTAGTGGGAATTGAAGTTAGTGTTGCTGCCCTTGGTGACCTGTAGGACTGGGTGTGAGTCCAGCAGGTTTGGGGAGCAAAAACTAGAGTTCTAGAGGTTCAATTGGTACAAGGCCAACTTTACATGAAACTAGACACATAATGGCACAACTTTGGTGAAGAAATCATGCCCAAAAAATCAAATCACATTGACCTAAAGATTGCCCTAATCCGGGTGACCTGCATTCTGCCTAGGCAAAATGACCAAATGAATAGTGTTTATTCATTTGGTCATAACTCAGAGTAGAAAGGTCCAATTGACCTGAAAGTTTACCAGAACATAGCTGAGACATATACCTACAACATTCATGAAGAAACCTAACTCAAATTTTTACCATAGCATGTTCAAAAAGTGACCTGCAATCACTACACAAAACATTGTAGATTTGGTCAGTCCAGAAAATCTGGAAAGTTTGCAATCCGGCCAGCTATGGTGTTTAGACCATAACTTGAGATAAAAAAAACTCCAAATTGAGTGATTCAAAAAAGGAAATGTAACTAGACACAATAAGGAACAACTTTCATGTTGACAACTTTGCCAAATTCCCACTAAAAAAATGACTAATGGAACAGTAAATACAAGGTTTGAAATCTGAAAATTTTGAACAACTAACATTAAGCTTAGAAATGGTATTGGAAACTAATACCAACAACTTTAGAATGTGAAATGTGGTATGTTGGGAGTATTAGAATCAATGTACCTATTGTCTATGCAAAAGTCAACATTTTAATTGATTAATGAAATGAATAGTAACACCTAAACTTAAATTTCAAGAATTGTACAATTTAAGAGTGTAACATGCCCTAGTACACCTAACAAGATTGGTTTGGATAGGTTGCCATGCCAATAGGGTTCTGTTAGCAGTACTGCATATGGTTCCATGCCATTCTGTGTTTTATGGCCTTTCGTGCCATTCTGTGATATAATAGCCTTTGGCTATGTTGATTGAGTTGTTATACTTGGGTTTTATCCCTAATAATTATTACAGCTTATTAGCTATTCTGTTACACACCGGGAGACACAATGTGACCGATAGTGTGATGGTCCGAGGTACTTAGTACCCAGTGCCAGTTTACCCGTTTATCCAGTCCAGTCGACTAGTATGGGTTACTCGGGCAATTAAAATAAATCTTATCAAATTTTAATCGAATAATACTGAAATAAATGTCAGAAAGTAAGTCTATATAAAATATAAACATACATTCTGCATATTTATTTTATTTTAGTTATTTTATTTCACATTATCACCACTAAGCAGAATTGCTAAGCGCGTTGCTTTTGCCACGCTTAGGTACTGGAGACATAGCTGGGGAGTCCAGCAGACCTCAGACCGGGTGAACTTTCAGATCTACACACAGAGTCCAGAGTCACCTCATATTTGCAGTGCATTGGTAGGACATTAGGTTACTTTTAGTATTTTGTATTTTGTAAACTTTTGTAATGTATATCATAAACTCATGTAATTATGCTTTTGATGTAATTATCTATAAATCATGTTCAGTAATAAATTTGAGTATTTCTTATTGAGTTGAGTATGATATGAAATGAATTGAATTTTGAAATATTGAAGTCATTTGAGAAATTGTGGAAATATGTTGGTGGTTGACTGAGATTGATAATATGATTATATTGGAAGTGTTTTTAACAGATTCAGAAAAACTGTTTTTCCAATTTACAGCCAGTACTTTGTCGAATTTTCTATAAATTTTGAGAAAAATTCAAATTAATCAAAATTGTAAATAAATGAATTAAAAAGGGTAAATTGTAATGGAAATATGATTTGGTGCTTCGGCACACTGTGTGGCATATCTTGCTCAGCTACACTATAGACGAGTAAGGGGTGTCACAATAAATGGTCACTAATTGACCATTAAAACACTAATTCACCCTTAAAGCACAAATCGCCCAATTTAGCTCAAGAACCCTAATTCTCAAATTTCAATTCATGCAAGCTCATAAGATTTCAATTCCAATTCATATATACCCATCAATAGACATTAAATATACAAGTTTAATTTCAACTAAACCCTCAAAACCCTTATCCTCTCTTGGCTACTGAAATTTAGTGTGGTTATAACATGCATATTTTGCTTTCTTTTTCCACAATTCTTAGTTGAATTTGAGATCCTAGCATGAAACAAGAAGAGAGAAAGAGAGATATGGCACTAACCTTTGTTGGAGAGTTTCTCACACTTGCAAAACCTCTTTTTTTCTTCTTCTAATTGCTGCCTATAGGTGATTTAAGGTGTGAGGAGAAATTTTAGTGAAGGGAGTGAGTGATTTTATGGTGAAATGAAGTGGGAATCAAGCTTGCAATGAAAGCTTCAATAGAGGTTTCTAGTGAAAGAGTGGTTCAGCTGAAGAAGGAAGTGAAGGAGCGGAAGCATGTAAAACATAAGTTTAGATAATTGAATTCAAAATTTTTCTTCTAGGGCCTCATGCATCATGCAAGATTCATTATTTATCTATTTGATTTCAATGTTAAATAGCATATTAAACACTTTTAATATGTTTTTGGATCGACATTTGCCATTTAAGATTTTAGAATTAACAGATTAATTTATTAGAACCCTAGATTAAATCAAGAACAAGTGCACTGACCTTTTGATGTACTGTAGTTGTGTTTGGTACCTTTGGGATGCGCCTAGGACACCAGATGTTGTCCCTCTAGCTTTTCCACACCAAGATCACCAATGGCAGCCCCTTGAACAGCATTTCAAGCCTTTCCAATCAATTAGAAATTAAGGTTTTGCCTTTAGAGATGTTATAGATGTATATCGGACACTAGAAATGATTTCTAGCAATTTTAATTCAAGAGAATGTTGGAAATTCTCTTTGAATTGATAAGAGATGAAGAAGAAGAGAGGAAGAGGAAGACAAGGTGGCAGCACCTCTTTTGAGAAAATCAGATTGCTTTTTTTGTTCTTTCATCCTTTCCCTTATATAGCTAGGTCATCACTTAAAACCCTTGCCACATGTCATCTTCTGATTGGCTCTTAGTTTAATTGATCCAATCACATTGTGCCAAGTGTCAAACTTAGATTTAATCTTGACTTTGATTATCTTACATGATTAAAAGACAAATGGCAAGCTTATGTGTAGTGCCATGTGTAACACCCCTATGTTCAGTAGTGCATTCTACTGTTTCGATGACAGTGTCTGTCCGGACAGCTAGGATGCCAGGAATTATATTTAAATATTAGTGTGGAGATATAAGGTAGTGAAATACAATAGAGAAAAATACAAGAAAAAAATAAAGGAAGAATAAAGGAAAAATAAAAGAGAGAAAACGGAACTAAGCTAAACGAACAAAACCATACCGATGGGTGACCACACCGGGAAGTTGCGGCGTGGGCCATTGACTAGCCTTGGACTGCGGGGAACCCTAGAAAATATTTTGGGACTTAAATAAACATTTATTGAAAAATAAATGGTATTAGAAATGTCAAAGAAAAGTTAAATAACAAGTACAAATAAAAATGAAAAATCGAGAAATCGACAAAAATTGGTGTTATCGAAAAAGCCAAAAAGCAACCCGAATACGGGCATTGTGGTCAATTGAAAATCCGAGTTGCCTTTTGACCTAAATGTCCATTAAAAATAAATGATATTAAACTTTAAAAATGCCATGAAAATTAAAATGGTGGTCCATAATTTAAATAGTGAAAGAAAAGAGGTTAAATGTGGGAATTGTGAAACTTTAATTAATTAATCTTTAAAATATTGTTAGTGCTCCACTAATGCAGCAATTTTGGACACCTATAAAAGCTAAATGGGATAGAAAATTCATCATCTTCAACCTTTAAACATACCAGCCGAACCCATTTCCTCTCAAAACTCCATGGCCGGCCAAATTTAAAACTCCATGCATCCATGATCCAACCATGGAATCCTCTAATCTTCTTCACTAAAGTTGTTCTATACAGCTTGGGCAACATTTTGGGAGCAAGAAAGGGAAGTTTGGTGGAGTTTTGAGGAAAGTCCATAAGAGGTAAGTGAGTATTTTTCAATCTTGCTTCATTAAACTTTGAGTGGATGTTGTAGGGAGTTGTTTTGTGGAAGAAATTTTGAAGTTTGATGGATTAATGGAGAGCCACCATTTCGGCAACCATGGAAACTCACTATTTGTAACTTGTTTTTACTTGTTAATGGTAGTTTAAGATGTTGGTATAAATATATATGTGTATAGAAATAATTTGAATAATGTATACTAAGTGTATGTGTGATAGTGCACTTGGTTTTGGAAGCTTGGAAGCAATTTGAAGGAGATGTGTAATTTGGCAACTTTTAAAGTGTAGTTAAAATGTGTTGTTTCATGGTTTGGTTTATTGAATTATGTTGTTTATGGTGGCAGCATGTATATGTGTATAATAGATTGGAATTGGATATGTAAATGGGGTATGTTCATGTGGTTAAATTATGTAAATGGACTTTAGAAAATTTTGTGTTATAGTGTGTATATTGAGAATGGTTACAAGCTGTCCAAAATGACTAAAATGTGTTGTAAAGTGTGTTAATGGTATGGTAGAAACCAGAATTGGCATGAAAGGTAAACTTGGTAAGTATTGGATGTGTAATTGGTAAGTGTTGAATAATGTGTAACGGGCTAGTGTACATTTTAGCTTAGAACCTTAAGTGTGTGACTCCAATTGGTATAAGACCAATTGGAGGTGAAACTAGGCACAAAATGTGTCAACTTTCATGAAGGAAGCTTACTTGAATTCTGTCCATAAAGTGACATAACAATTAACCAAATTCGGAATAGGTAAGTGCAGGCTAGAATTTTTGACCATATGAACAGTAGTCATTAGCATGACCATAACTCACTCAAAAAAAGTCCAACTGACCTAAAATTTTTACCATGAATAGTTTAGACATAGATCTACAATTCTTGTGAAGACACAAAAGCCTAGAAATGGCTAGAACCAAGCCAAATAGCTTGCACAAGTTTAGGTACCAAAACTGGCCGAACCAAAAGTGACCTAAAAATGACATAAGCCTACCATTTTAGTGCATTCTGTCTAGCATTGGTAAATTGACCATATCTTGGTCTACACAACTCCGAATGACCTTAAAATTTGCCCCGCATGCAATAAGACATAGACCTACAAGTTTGTAGTTTGGACTGAAACCCAAAAATTGAGGGAACTAGGTAATCCAGCTAGGTCAAAATAGTATACTGAAATCTGGTAAATTGTAATAAAATGCAATACACTTGGAAATGAAATTGGTAACATATACCAACACTAAAGGGCTATAAAATGTGACATATTGGTAACATTAAAATTGACTCACTCAGAGTGCATCAAGGGTCAACATTATAGGTTGACTAATGAAATGAATTGAAGGGAATAGTACCGAGAAAATTTACATATTGGATTTTATTGTTAGAAACAAATTCATTGAGTACTGAAACACTTTAAATTGTATGTTTCAGTTGAAAAGGATATTGAGAAGCATAAGGAACATTAAGTCAAGGCCTAGGGGCTACTCAAATTAGGTTTGTGCACAACTAGTTTTTAACTGATTTTGTTCTGAATATTTCATATGATTAAATGACATATTTTTCTAATGTATTATGTATAACAAGCATTAGATTTAATTCAATGATTATTGAAATTGTTATAGTATGTATGAATTTAGCTTTGTGAAATGGCATTTCCACAAATATTAAGCATTGTTGTGAATTGAATAAATTATGTTTTGGAAAATTGTAATAGAACATGTTTTGAATTGTAATGGGCAATTTGCATGGAAAAATGCAAATTTATGATTTGAATTGTGATGAGTATAAAAATTATTACATATTGGAATTAACTTTGAATCGAATTGTATTGTGATTTATGCTCACTGAAAGGATTGTGATATTATTTTATATCTCACTATAGATGCTTGACTAGGTTATTACCCGTCTCTCTCATTTGTTGAGAAGACAATGGAGTTAGTTGTGTTTTGATTACTGTCGCAAAGGGATTTTGCGGTCGCCTGGACGATCACTCACCGAAGTGGGAAAAGTGAGGAGTCGCCACCTTAGTTTTGAGGGAAACTAAAGAAAACCATTTGGGAAGATAAATTAAAAATGAAACCACTTCAAAACAGAGATTCTAGGTTCGGGGTCCGTAAACGGGTGGGGAAGGTGTTAGGCACCCCACCTCGTCCCTTAATAAGGGTAAGTAGATTTAATTTTGCGTTCTTTATAAATTAGTTAGGAGGGCTTGAATGGGAATGTTAATCCTTTTGGCTAAAGGAACATTTGATTTCTCACTGAATTTGGATCACTCAGATACACAAGTAAATGAGACCACCTTAGTGAATTGACGTTACGAAATTTTTTAGTTTTGAGATTATTTTGCGTACAGGTTAAGATTTGGTGTGAGAATCGGATAAAAACCCTCCTCCGATCTCTATTTAATGGTTATTTATTAAAACCTTGAGTAGAGACCGGATAAGAACCCTCCTCCGATCTCTATTTAATAGTTATTAGAATTTTGAGTTGAGACCGGATAAGAACTCTCCTCCGATCTCTATTTAATGGTTATTTATTAAAACTTTGAGTGGAGACCGGATAAGAACTCTCCTCCGATCTCTATTTAATAGTTATTAAAATTTTGAGTTGAGACCGGATAAGAACTCTCCTCCGATCTCTATTTAATGGTTAACAGGAGCCTGAAAGGGACTTTTCCGATCTCCCGGATTTTAATTTCAGCTACATGACATAAGAGCCTAAGGCTAAGGATTCTGGCATTCAAAGATGCTGGGGATAAGGCTTCTCGATACCTTTTGGCTAGATGGGGAAAACTAGACTTGATTTACCGACCTTCCATGTATTCATTTTACCAATATCTATTAATGACCGATATATTCTGTTTTGTTTATTTTGGTTTTATTCCACTTTATGACCTCTTTGTCGAATTGCTGTTTACGTCAGCCTAATAGTTTGGCTATCTTCCTGACGCGTTATTCAGGTTCTCTCTTTTTAAAAGAGACCCCTAAGTTGCAGTTACCTACGTCTTGCCTGACCATTTACACGCTACTAGGACCAGAAAAACTTGCATTCAGAAATGACAAAGATTAATAAAATGATGGACTAATCACTAAAGAGATAACTCGAGAGTAACATTCTTTTGGGTCCTTTTGCACAAAATGAACTTGGAGAAAATCACATACGTAAGAAGAACAAAGAAAGTGCGAAAAATAAATGTAAACAATTACTAAAACAAAGAATATGAGCTCTTACCGTGAGGAGCCAAATCTCTTGAAATAGCTACGGGGTGGCAAATAGAGATAAGACAGTGGGTGATTAGCACGAGGCGATGTTCGTCGGGAAGTGAAGGGAGCTTAGCTAAAATATAATCAGATTAAGATAAAAGCCGAGTGGAATGAAGTTTAGCTTAGACAGTGGGAATGAAAACAGAGATGATAAAGGGCTGAAAGTGAGGGTGTGACCAGATAATGAACAAACTGGAAATGTAGAGTTCTAGTATTCAGAATCCTTTTCAAGAAACACTTCAGAAAATTAGTTTCAAAAGTTTTTCCAATCAACACTTCAAAGTAGCGGAATAACAAACTGAATGAAGTTTTCAGAGTTCTTCCGCTATAATAACAGCCTCTCTTTTTTTGTCCGTCCATCCCTTGAACAGTTTTTCATGCAGGTATTTATAGGAATCGGGCGCTCCCCGTGGAGGGTCAAGATTTATTTTGAGGGAGATGGAGGGTCAAGATTTCGAAGGACATGATCAGATGTCCAGGAATTAAAGAGAATCAAAATGAATGGCTGAGATCCCTCCTCAGAACGTTTGTCCTTTTCTTCTTTCAATCTGACGGTCCCAGATCTTCTTGTCCGGAACGATCTAAGGGCTAAGAGCGAAAGATCTTTGGTATTGTCTTCTCTCTTGATCCAAGGGTTCGGGTTTGTCCTTACAAGTGGGATCAACGGTGGAGATTGGGATGTCTGAGGACTATCATGACATACCTGGCACTGTCGGCGTGCGGGCGATTCTTAGGCGTGCGGTGGAGATCTAAATGCGCAACGCTTTAACTACCTCGGCTCTGATTCTGACGACGGTTATTTGGGATTTGTCTTATTCTTTTTGCCTTCCGATCCCTCCTCTTTCTGATCTCTTTCACATGTTCTTTCCGATCTTTCATGCTGGTCTCCCATCTTCCGATCTATTATTCCGATCTTTCCCTTCCTTAGGTCCGGTCTGGTCAAAGCATTAATTGCCCCTCGATTCCAGAAGCGTTCGCTTCGTTTTCTGCTCAGCAATAAATGCTCATTTTCCCCTATATATACCCCTGTTGACAGAGACATTTCCTTCATCTGATTTTCCTCTCTTCCTTTCTTATTTTCCCTGTTCTAGCTGCTCCGGTGGAAGTTTCGGCCATGATTGTGGTTTTTGATCCCTTTCCGATGAGCTTCTTTAACCACCGGCTGAAAATTTACGATCCCGGTGATCGCATAACCCTCACTGACGATGGTGAGAGAACTGGATTTGACCGATCTGTATTGCGGACCTTGGTTGTACCGATCTCGAGTCGCTCAACTGAGTTCATTCGGCTTCTCATCACATTGAGTGTTCCGACAGCGGTTTCCTCCCACATTGGGTGTTCCGACAGCGGATGAAGCATCCGGTCGGCAATATCCTTGGGATCAATTACAAATTGATCCTTAGATCAGCCTTTTGATATAATCAGATCTCCAATGTATTCTGATCCTTAGAGATCGCCCAGATGATGTAATCTGTTAATGTAATTAGATCTCTAGAGATCGCCCAAATGATGTAGTTAGACCTTTATTGTAATCCGATCCCTAGAGATCGCCCTAATGATGTAATCCGATCTTTTTGGAAATAAAAGTTTTGTTTCTCCAATTATTATCTTATTGATTATTTTCCGACCTCTGATATATTTGTCCGATCTGGGTCCTAACAAAACGACTCTTAACTAATCCTTTGTTCAAAATATTCAACTTATTATGCCGATCTCCAATTAACCAATCTCGGAATGTTCGAGAGACGTGTCAGAACAGCTGGCGAATCTCGTTAACCGATGCACTGCATGGAACCTCGTGAGCATTAAATGCTCGGACTAGTATAAATAGGGATGGGGGGGGTTAGCCATTTGCTCTCTCATTCCATTTTCAGTCTCCTGCTCACAACTTCGAAGTTCTCTCATTTTTCCCAAGTTCTTCCGACGCCGATCAGACTCCGGTAAGGGCTTTGATCTTCTTTTTAGTTTAAGTTCTTTATTTCCTTTGAAAATGAGCGGTGTAGAAGGTCAGAGAGCGGCGAGCCCTCCTTCCATTCAGTTCTCATGGTCGTCCGATGAAGAAGAGGTAGTCGGGCCAAGCACGCAACCTGAACCCCCTAGGGTCTCCGTTCCAGCTCGGGGGTGGATCATACCATCAAGGCGTGCACCTGTTTCAAGGAGGGAGACTCTCCCTATAGACGAGCTACCGTCGGTTCTTCGAGAATCCGATCTGCAATCGTTTATCCAAGAATAAAACATTCGGCTCGATGCGAGCTAATCAAGTGCCACGGCGATCTTCGTGTCGATCACTCCTTTGAAGAGAATGACATGGTTATGGTGTACGAGGAACGCTTAAAGGCCAGTCTTGGTTCCCTCTAGATGACTTCTATAAGGAGGTCCTAAAACTTCACCGAGCGTGCATTGCTCAAATTCACCCTAACTCGTGGCGGATCTTGGTAGCCTTCCGAGGTCTATGTCGAGCTAAGGGAATCAGACCTACGGCTAAGGTGTTCGCCGAGCTGCACAGACTAACTCACCGAAAGGATGACGAACACTGGTTCTTTCAGGCGACACCTCATTGCGGGCTCTTTTCCGATCTGCCCTCATCCCTTAAGAATTGGAAGAACCGTTTTTTCATTCTGAGGAGCAAAGATCCGAGCTGCTTTGAGGACTTCCCCCGTAGCTGGTGGTACCAGGGGCCTTTGCTTCCGAAGCATATTACCCTGAACCAGGAGGAAAGCTTAATAGTGATGGATCTGAAGAGTCAGGCCGCCACTCAAAAGTATTCTTGTTTGGATGCGGTGACTGCCGAGTTGCACCATTGGACTATTCAACTGCTCACCGGCCAAGACCGCGAACTTCCGCTCTCTGACCTCGGCATTGGTATTTTCTATATCTCAGCTCTTAGGACCTTAGTGATCTCACTGACCTTTTCTTTGTGTAGGTATGGCGGGTGGTGAGGGTTCTAGGAAGCGGAAGAAGGACAAAGAGATCTTCCGGAAAATAAAGGAGATGAAACGTTCGGAAATGCTTCGAACACCTGGTCATGAATCTAGGGAAGTACAAGGGGACCCGCCTCAACCTTCGGATCTGCCGACCGCTGAAGCTGTCCGATCTCCTCCTAGATTGGAAGAGCAGCCTCCAGCTCTTCCAGTTGTTCCAAGCACGGAAAGGGGTCCTTCTCAATCTTCTGGGAGGACCTCTTCTCATGGCGCTCAAAAGCTAATCGAGTCCCTGAAGAATAACCGGACTGTTCGGGAGAACCCCGGTTTTGCTCAAGTCTTGGGGTCTTCCATCTTCCTTCGAGGATCGACAAAGCTATCCTCGAACAGCCTTGATGATATCTTGACTCAATCCATGAGCACGAACGTGGAGTGCACGTGAATCGGACCATGGTTTGGGAAAAGGTTCGTCCAGGTAAGGAGATCGGAAGAAAAATCAGGAAGTGGCTTCCCTCCGATCCCAACTCTCATCCGCTCGGGATTATATATCTCAAGTTGAGGGACGGGCGAAGTACTATGAAGACAAGCTGGCCGAACAGTCTCATGTTCTGGCTGAAAGGGATCGAGCTCTCAGAGAAGTCCAGGCGCTTCAGGCCAACGAAGCTGCTCAGGTCGCTCAACTCATCGAGGAACTCAAGGAGAAAGACGAGGAGCTTAAGGAGAAAGATGAAGAGATGGTGACGGGAATAGCCGGAGCCTATGTGAATGCTCACAAGGATCTCTTGGCCGAACTCCAGAAGCGTTACCCAGAAGAAGACTTCTCTTGGATGGTCGACTGCTCCGAGGGCGACGATGAGGACAAAGGAGGAGGAAGCCGAGGGTGAGAGAGAGAGTGAGCAAAATGTAAATCAGGCTGGGGGTGACCCTCCAGCTGAATAGCTTGTACAAAAAATGAAATGAAATGGAATGTCTCTTTTGTTCAATGAATGGATGTGATTGGAAAATCTCTGAATTGCCTAAGTATTTGATTGTATGAGCATAGCGAAACAAGAACTAAATGCAATTATTAATCTAAGTATAAGAGATCGGAAAGCACAATAAGCATGAGATCGGTGGGGAAGAAATGCTGAATGGGACTGGATTAAAATTGAAAATTTAACTTGAACACTTAAGATCAGAATCCTCATTAAACCGAACCAAAACCTTAGCTCTTAATCTTTCGAAAAGGAGATCGTCAATAAAGCGGTAAGAAAAGATCCGTGCGATTCATTTCGTTTATTAGGAATATACTTGACGGGTCCTGAGTTTCGACAATGGGTTTGAGAGATCGGTGAGCGATAGACTGGTAAAGCTTTGACTGATGCGAGAACTTAACAATTTGATTTAATCCTTTGCGGGGAGAGATCGGAATTGTGACAGCCTATCAAAGAGGGATCGGAAATGTGATTAGCTGTCCGAAGGAGACTTAGTACCGGGGATCGGTTTCAAAGTTTTATTGATTTTGGGGATCGGCCAAAATATGGTGTCGACAATTACCATGGTACGTGCACAGGCTTAGATTCTCCTCTTATTAGAGGTTAGATCTAAGTTTTTATGTTATGGCCCTTTTGGAAGATTCATTATTGTGATGTGTACTATGCACGATAATTCGACCTCTTCGACCATAGGGAGTTAGAATCCAATTCGACCTCCCTGACCATAGGGAGTTAGAATCACCCCGAAGATGGCCCTTTCAGATTAGTCTTGCATAGTTAGTGAGATAAAGAATGGTTTTTGAACAGTAAAGAATTGTGATTTCAATTATGATTTATGTATAATTGATTTTGTTGGAATTACCTTAAATGGTTGGTTATGATTTTATCAATTAAATTTCGTGATCAAAGTCATTTTATAGAAATGATTTATATTATTGGCAATGAATATTTTGAGTTTTGGAATTTGATGAGTATTCAGATTTCCAAATTATTTGCTGTAAATTTTATCAATTTATATTGTACTATATTTTAAATTATAGTTGTGCACCACTGAGTTCACCACTCAGCGATAGCTTTATATGCTTTCGCAAGTGAAAAGAGCATAGAGCAATTGAGTAAGCTTCTTTGAAGAGACATTCAGATCAGCTCCAAGTATACCCATGTATACAGGTTTTGATGTATGTATGTAATAATATGTATGTAAATTATTTAAGCAGTTGTATAAAAACTCTTATAAAATATTTTGGTATGTAATTAAATGTAAATTATTGTGATATAAATGTTGAGTCTTGTAATCAATGAAATGTTCTTTATGATGAGATTGGTTTGAAAATGAATTGATTTGATTATTGAGATTTGAATTGTGAGTTGAAATGAAGTTATTTGAGTTGTATTTGAGAAAACATATTGGGAGTGTTTTCCTTTTCAGGTTTGAAGAATTGTGTTCTCAAAACACAGTCGGCACTTTGCCAAAATTTTGAAAAATTTTTTATAACGCCAGATTTTAATCAATGATTTAAATTTCACGAAAATTGTTTTAAAATCCCTTGTAGTATATCTAATGGGTTATCAGTAGACGAAGTACTGTAATTCATTAGGTGTACTACGGGATCATGTTATATCTTACGGGGGAGTAGGGTGTGACACCATGTGTCACCATCTCATGGTGCCACATGTCATCCTGTGAAATGACCAAATTACCCTTGTATCTTAATTTTGAGTTCTCAACCCAAAATAATTATTTCTCTTCTTCTAATCAATTTATATCAAATATAAATTAATTAATTAATCTCTATTAAATAATTTCTCATAATTAAATTCATATTTAAACACTTTAAATATAAATTTAACTTATACTATACAACCAATAACCTAGATTTGGTTTCGAGCCATGCTAGGGACTTTGCAATCTTATTGCAAACCAAACCTATTTAATTAATCAATTAAACTCTTTAACTAATTAATTAAATCACATTTAACTTGGTGATTACTTGTGTATATGTGTGACTCACTAGGCTCATTACTAATTGGCAATGAGATATGATATCAACTCTTAATATCATCAGAACTCTATTTTACTATAAATGATTTCTCTAAATCATTTTAGGTAACTCATAGACTATGGTTAACACCTAGCATAGCATGCCACAACCACCCAATCAGTAATAAGGTTTACCTTAAATGAACCTATAATCATATGTTACCATGCACTAGAATCTCTCTGTTACAAAATCCCAATTCAAGTTGAAGTCATGGTTTATGTAAAATCCCATTTGCTATGAATATTATGTTCTCTTTTAATTCCAGTTCTTGATTAAAAAGATTTTCTCATCAGAAACTTTTTTCTGATTAAATCTATCTGTCCTGGCCAGGAACTTGAAACATCAAGAACCATTAAATGATCATAGGATTTTATCCCTATTTACTTAGGGTAACAGATTCCATCTTGATCAATACCTATCTCCATGTATAACTGGTAGGAGCCAACACATGCCCATATACCCATACACAGTACAAGTATGAAAGCAGTATCAAACTCAAACCACCTATATATAAGATAACTGTGCTATCTCAGGTCTAAAAATTATATGCGCTAATATGATTTATGACAATGCATTGATAAGAGTAAACTCCATGTGCTTGTCATAAATGTCACTGGTTTAGCCTATTTATCATGCATAAGTGCCTATCATGTTTGTTATATGGAATGAGACTCACCATTCCATCTTATTTACATCTCATATAAATAACTTGGGAACAAACATGATTATAATCTTTCTGGATAAGTCATTTCCTTTTTGTGAAGTACCCTCGATTGTGAACCAATTTATGATACTTTGTACTAGAAATACTGTCACTCATATTCTTAATAACTTAAGAATAAAATTTCTAACAAAATATCGATGGACCTTTTCTATTATACATAAATATATTATGTAAACGGAAAAGTGCAAATGCCTTTTATTAATAAAATATGTACAAGATACATACTAAATGATATGCTCTAGGGCATACTACTAACAATCTCCCACTAGCACTAGAGCCATTCATTACAATATCTTAGACCCATCTTTTCAAGATGATGGTCTAACTGAGCTTGTGACATATGCTTAGTGTATAGATCAACTGGATTTCAACTGATGCTATTTTCTATATAGCTACATCGCCTCACCCAACTATCTCTCTGATAATGTGGTAGTGCCTTTCTATGTGTTTGGATTTCTAGTGAGACTAAGGTTCCTTAGCCTGTATGACTGCTCCATTATTGTCACAATAGAGCGGAACTGCTAACTCAATGGAAGGAACTACTGCAAGTTCTGTCATGAATTTCTTTATCCAAATAGCTTCCTTTGTAGCATCTGATGCAGCAATATACTCAGTCCCTGTAGTGGAATCTGCAGTCATACTCTATTTGGAACTCTTCCAACTGACTGCACCTCCATTACAAATGAACACATACCCAGAGGTAGACTTTCTATCATCGATATCTGATTGGAAATCAGAATCAGTGTAACAATCTAATTGCAAGTCACCACCTCCATATATTAAGAATAAATCCTTAGTTCTTCTCAAGTACTTAAGGATATTCTTGACAGTTATCCAGTGTTCCAAACCTGGATTGGATTGATACCTGCTAGTCAAACTAACAGCATATGCTATATCCGGCTTAGTACACAATATTGCATGTATCAAACTTCTAATAGCCGAAGCATATGGAATCCTATCCATTTTATCTCATTCTTCAGGTGTCTTTGGAGAAATCTCTTTAGAAAAGTGGATACCATGTCTCACTGGTAACAATCCTCTCTTGGAGTCAAGCATGTTAAACCTCTTTAACACTTTTTCTAAGTATAGACTTTGGGATAAACCAATTATTCTTTTTGTTCTATCTCTATAGATGCGAATCCCAAGAATATAGGTTGCCTCCCCTAAGTCTTTCATGGAGAATGTATTTAACAATGATACCTTTACAGTTGTCAACATACCTGTGTCAGTACCCATCAATAAAATGTCATCCACGTATAAGACAAGGAAAGTGACAGCACTATCACTAACCTTCTTATATACACATGGCTCATCATCATTTTTGATAAAACCAAATGACTTAATGGCTTCATCAAAATGGATGTTCCGACTCCTCGAAGCTTGTTTCAACCCATAAACGGATCGCTTTAGCTTGCATACTTTGGAACCATCTTGGGATTCAAAACCCCTAGGTTGTTCCATGAAAATGTTTTCTTCAATGTATCCATTGAGAAAAGCTCTTTTGACATCCATCTGCCAAATCTTATAATCATAGTATTCAGCTATTGTTAATAGAATTCTAATTGATTTAAGCATGGCAACAAGCAAGAAAGTCTCCTCATGGTCGATTCCTTGCTTTTGGCGAAACCCTTTCGCTATTAGCCTTACTTTATAGGTCTCTACCTTTCCAACAAAACCAATTTTCTTCTTGAAAACCCATTTGTTCCCTATAAGTACAATACCTTCAGGTGGGTCAATAAGATCCCAAACTTGATTTTCATACATGGAATCAATCTCGGATTTCATAGCATCAATCCATTTTGAAAAGTCTATATCTGATATAGCTTCTTCATAAGTAAGTGGATCATCTCCATGATCTACTTCTTCAGGAGCAGACAACTCTTGTTCTTCTTTATGAAGAAAACCATATCTCATTGGTAGGTGAGATATCCTGGCTGATCTGCGAGGAACAGCTGTAGATGTTTCATCAATAGGTGTAGGTTGACTGACTGATCTATATCCATCTGATCTGTTAGTTGGTCAGAATTCTCTAATTCTAACTCTATTTGCCTTCCTTTGCCTCCTTTTTGAACAAACTGTTGTTCAAGAAATGTGGCATCTCTACTTATCACAACCTTTTGTGATGTAAGCAAATAAAAATAATATCCAAAACTATCTTTTGGATATCTAACAAATCGACCCTTTTCTGATATGGTTTCCAATTTATCAGTGTTCAGCTTTTTGATATAAGCTAGACAACCCCAAATCTTAACATGCTTAAGACTTGGTTTTCTTCCATGCCATATCTCATAAGGTGTGGAAGATACTAATTTTGATGGAATCCTTTTCAGAATATGCAAAACTGATTCTAATGCAAATCCGGAAAAGGAGATTGGCATATCAGTATAGCTCATCATACTACGTACCATATCCAATATGGTACGATTTCTCCTTTCAGATACACCATTTAGCTGTGGTGTTCCTGGAGGAGTCAACTGGGTAACAATGCCATGCTCTTTCAAGTATTCGGCAAATTCATTACTCAAGTATTCACCTCCACGATTTGATCGAAGAGCTTTAATACTTTTTCCTGTTTGATTTTCTACTTCAGATTTAAATTCTTTAAACTTTTCAAAGGATTTATGTTTGTATTTCATCAAATACAAATACTCAAACCTTGATTTATCATCAGTAAAGGTAATAAAATAATGAAAACCGCCTCTAGCCATTTCTTTAAATGGGCCACATATATCACTATGTATTAGCTCCAAAATATTTTCAGCTCTTAGCCCTTGTCCAACAAAGGGTGATCTGGTCATTTTGCCTTGAAGGCAGGATTCACAAGTTGGAGTAGGTTTAGAACCCAATGAGGATAGAATCCCCATTTTCTCCAGTTTTGCAATCCTATTTTCTACAAAATGACCTAATCATAAGTGCCAAATATATTTTGTACTTGAGTTGATTTTCACCATGGCATTGCATTCATTTAGATTACTTGCATTCAATTTGTGTTTGTTATTATTACCCAAATAATAAAGACCATCATGCATATAACCCGAGCCAACATATCTATTTCCAAAATAAATATTGCAAACATCATCTGTGAACTGAAATTCATAACCATCTCTAGTCAAACCAGATAAAAATGATGTTCTTAAAAGCATCAAGTACTTCAAACGCAAAACATGTTCAGAAATGTAAAAAGATTTAGATCATATGGCTAAAGCTTCAACAGTTGAGCCATCGCCAATCTGGAGTCTAACATCTCAAGAACGCAACCTGCTACTGTTTGCTAGTTCCTGCATATCATAAGAAATGTGAGAACTGGCACCAGTATCTAAAACCTAAGTTGTAGATGAACTATTAGCATCATCAACATCTAAATAACAAGATATAAACACACCTTCTGAAGGTGTATCCTTCTTATCATTCAGAGAAGCAAAATATTCTAGGCAGTTCCTTTTCCAGTGCCCATCCTGCTGGCAATGGAAACACTTTCCTTTGCCTCCATTAGCTTTAGTCTTCCCTTTCTGTTTAGCTATCTTCTTGGAAGGACCAAGAATTTGAGGTTTCTTTTTCTTATTGCCCTTCTTCTTGTTGGACTTTCTAGCAGAAGAAGATGTAATCAAAGCTACCTCTTTTCCTTTATTGCCCGGCATATTCTTTTAGGCAATATCCAACAGTTAAGTAGACCAGCCAAGGTGTATTCCTACTTAGTCATATGGAAATTTGTCACAAAATTCCCAAATGACTTAGGTAGGGACTGAAGGATCAAATCCGTCTGCAGTTGGAAATCCATGTTAAAATCAAGGTGTTCCAGCTACTCAATCAGCCAAATCATCTTGTGGACATAGTCCTTAACATTCTATCCCTCAGACATCCTCATTCGAAATAGCTGCCTAAATATCTCACACCTGGCATTCATGCTATGTTTACCATACAACTCTTATAGGTGAAGGAGGATCTCACTTGCATATTGCATGTTCTCATGTTGCTTTTAAAACCCATTACACATAGAAGTAAGCATGTAACACTTAGCTCTCATATCATACTCCTTCCACTTGTCCAAAGTTTTATGTTCCTCTTAAGTGGCCTCTGGAGGTAAGGGACCAGAAACATTTGAGTCTAGAACATATCCTATATGTTCAAAGTTCAGGACAATTTTCAAATTTCTTAGCCAATTAGAGAGATTAGGTCCTGTCAACCTATTGCGATCAAGTATACTTGCAAGGATATTGGATGGTGGTGGTTGTGGTGTGCTCATTTTTATCAGAAAATTAACTGCAAAAAATAACTAGATTAATTAGTAAATGTATCATGTATTTAACCAAAAATGATTATGGTCTTTTAATCAAATTGGTCCTCCCACTAACTTAGCGAATCCTACACTTTCAAAGTAGAAAATGGAAATCCTAGTTGGATGGATTTCTAGAGGGTGATTGAATTCTTATAATCCTATTGATCATCCTCAGGCACATCCATTATTGGAATTACAATAAACTATAAGTGAGCAACTCCTTGCCCATCACATCTCATGTGAGGTTCAATCCTTTACCTAGCCCCTAATGCTCAAAATCTCAAGCACATCCATTATTGACTTATCTTGCATTAGTTAAGTTGATCCCATTGAGCTAGTAAACATGCAAATAATTTTAATGTCCTCAGGCACATCCATTGTTGGCCACCAAACCATTTACATATGTGACACCCCTTACCCGTGTACAGTATACCCGAGTAAGTAATGCCACATGGTGTACTGGCACACTCTAATATACCTTACTTAATTTGTGTCATACTTTTGAAGCTAATTTATGAAATATGATTTATTTAAGCCATTTATCGAAATTATTATTTATTTGGGGTTCCGAAAATTTTAAAGAAAATCCGGCGGAGTACCGGCTAAAAGTGGAGAAAACAGTTCTTCGGAACCTGTTTAAAAACACTTCCAAATAATTTTCAAACAATCCCAACTTAAATTTATCAACAAATTCTCAACATTAGGATCTCAACAACATTTCAATTCCAGTTCTCAATCATCCATCACATGTGATGATCACATATAAATCACAAGTAAACATTTACATTTCCATTCACAAGTACAATTTTCATAATTTACATAAACATCAGTATACATTACACAAGTTTAATTACATATGAGAAAATAAAATTAAGTTACAAAATGTCAAAATGACACCTAATATCCTACCAATGCACTGCAGAAGTTGAGGTGACAAGGACACCGTGCGTAATCGCAGGATGGACTCACTCACCGTGGTCTACCGGGCTCACGATCTGTATCTCCAGTACCTACGCGTGGCAAAAGCAACGCGCTAAGCAATAATGCTTAGTGGTGCAATAATATAATAAAAGAAAATAGCAAGAAATTAAATGTGTAGTGAATGTATATGTTTCATTTGCTTGGTATTTGTATATTATTTACTTTGTCCACTTTTATTCATTTGGTTGCCCTAAGTAACCTACACTAGGCGACTGGACTGGATAACGGGTAAACCGCACCGGGTATCTAATACCTCGCCGTCACACCATCGATCGCATATGCATCACCCGGCAGGCAAATGTAACGACTACCAAGTCAGAATAATCTCGAGCACAAGGCCAAGTCTCAATGCAAGGTCGAATGGCTAAAAGCCATGAAATCACGTAACGCATATTGCCATGTGCGATCTTGCTAACTGAACCCTATTGGCATGCCAAACTATCCAAACCAATCTTGTTAGGCATACTAGGGCATTTGAAACTTTTAAATTCTTCAATTTGTGAATTTCAAATTTTTAGTGTCACTATTCATCTTATTGGTCAACAAAAATGTTGACTTTTAGAATAAAAATATGTACATTGACTTTGGCACTCCCAACATACCACATTTGGCATTCCAAACTTATTGGCATTAAGCATTTATGCCATTTCAAAGTTTAAACCAACACAAGCAGAATTTTCAGTTTTTGTGAGTCAACTTCACTGTTCCATTGGACACTGTTGCTGTAGGAATTTGAAGAAATGACAAACATGAAAGTTGTTCCTTATTTTGTCTAGTTGAATTTCGTTTTTTGAATCACTCCATTTGGAGTTTTGTAACTCCAGATATGGTCCAAAAACCACAGCTGGCCGGATTTGCATTCTGCAGAAATTACCATATCTATAGTAACATAAACAGTGACTTCCACTGCCATTTGGGCTAGGTTCTGGCCATAATTAGGGGTAGGTTCCTTCATGAAAGTTGTTTGTATATGTCTTAACTTGTTGCTGTAAAAATTTCAGGTCAATTGACCAAATCTACAGTGAGTTATGGCCAAATGAATAGTTACTGTTCATTTGGTCAATTCTGCAGAATCAGTTGCAGGGTGTCCGGATTCGGGCCAAGTTTTGGTCCTCTTGCTTTGGTCTTTTGGGCATGGTTTCTTCAGAAAAAATGTGCCATTATAAGCCTAGTTTCATGTCCAATTGGCCAAACACCAATTGGACCAACACAGCCAAAGTTATGGCTGTGTAATTGGACTGAAATCTCAGTCCATTGCTGCTGTCCTAGGGCATATTTCACCTTCACTTTACCATACTATTTTTCAGTTCTAATTATGGTCAACTTACCTAAAATGGTCACTAATTGACCATTAAAATGTGCTCTAACAATTTCCCAAGCCAAGCCAATTTTTCACTCTTCAAAACCCTAGTTCCATTATAGGTTTTCACAACACCTTAATTATTAGCTCCTTCAATAATCACATACACACATGGTTTAAACTTGATCTATAGCCCACTTTAAGTCCATCAAAACAATCAAAATAATTCCTTCATAAAGGCTGCCAAAAATTCATAGTATGTGTACACATAATTCTTGTTCATTTTAGTTACAATTCTTATTCAATTCAAGTTGCAAATCATGAAAATAAGGAGTTTTAAGTATCTAATGCACTAACCTTGATTAGGGCAGATTTTTCCTCACTCAAAACTTCACTTTCCTTCACTTTCTAGGCTGCCAAAAGCTTGTTTAAGGTGTAGGGTAAAATTTTAATGAAGTGAGGTTAGGATTTTATGGTGAAACAAGGTAGGAATTTGAGCTTGCTTGATTGAACTTCAATGGAGGGTGGAAGGGAGAGGTTTCGGCTGCACTAGAGGAGAGAGGGATGGCTGCTGGTTTTTGGTCTTCTTTAGTCTTTATTTATCTCTTTAATTTGTTAGTCAAATGGGTGCTTAATTGTGATTGGTTGGTAATTATAAATGACATCACCATGATGTCATAAATAGCCCTTTTTCCTCAATTTCTTTTCTTTCCTCCACTACTCATTTTCAATTTAATTTCTAGTAATGTTTATTCATATTTTATGTCATATTAATTATTTACTCAACTGGACAAGTCGGCCAAAAATCACCTCCGAAGGCGAAATGACCAAAATGCCCTCCGTTTGGCTTAACGGGTCAAAATTGGCTGTACCGATTGAAAAATTTTTCTAGGTATTTTCTTGGCATTCTAATGCCATAGGAACCTCAATGACCCTTCTCTGGAGTCCCAAAAATTATTTTATAATTTTTCCCCCGGGTCTAGGGCTCCTCGTTGCGAGAACCGCAACTTCCCTCCGGTTACCCATCGCTTGGGCACCAGCTCGTTTGACTTGGTTGTATTTTATTTCTAAAATTTTTACTAAGTGTTTCTTATTAATATTTGAGTTAATTATGGTCCCTCTCTTAAGTTTAATTATTTTTCCGGACGTTCTAGCTGTCCGGACCGACACCGGTCACCGGAACAGTAGGATGTACGGAGTGGTTACCGGGGGGGTGTTACAACATATTTACAACATCTCATGCTTAACAATTATTCTTAAGAAATCTCTTAAATTAATTGTATCATATGCAAGTATTTAAAATTTCTTAAAATAATTGCCTCAATGGAGGGCCAATGTTATAATTACTTTAATTATACCATTTCCAACTTAATCATTTGTTTGGAAGATTTTGTGGTCGTCCTAATTACTATTATGGTCTCACTTTACACATTATCCATTTAGCATGCATATATCATATACTTGTATACAATCCCATACATCTCATGCATTCATTGATAAACAATAAATATGGTATGATCATGGACTTTCTACGGGATTCAATTCTGAGCCATCAAGAATTGAATCAGGGCATTCCTAGGTGTATTACATTCATTCATATTACAAGAGTTACTGAAGGATAACATAATCAACACTTGATCTTGAATTCCTCCCACTGGTCCCACTAATGCTCTTGACCTCCTTGATCTTCTTGCAATCCAATTACATAGTAATCCTTGGCATACCAAAGTGAATTTACAAGAACCAAATAAATGAAATTACAACCCAAAAATATTACAACCTTTATAATACATGTCACCAAAATAAATTAAAATAAATTAAATTAATTTACAACCCAAAGAAATATAAAAGAAATAAATCTAATTACATTGGTCTTTTATTGTCCATGATCATTCATCATGCATATCACTATTTAATAATTAAATAAAACATACATACTTAAATTAAATTGAATATCTCATATTCAACTTAAAAATCTAGATTTGAAAATGATTCAAACAAATTTAAAAATTCAGATTTGAATCACATTCAAACAAATTTAAAAATTTAGATTTGAATCAAAATTTAATTATGTGATTAAAACTCCTAATTAAACACTTTAATTAGTCATGGGCCTACTTATGGGCCTTGAAACCAAGCCCACATTCAAGCCCATAAGCCATGCGCATGGTTGAATGCACCAAACCATGCGCACTAATAGTGTTCATCATCATGTCGCCACCTATTCCTTGCAACTAGTAATGAATCAATCATCTTATGATTAAATCACATAATTAAATCATATATTAAACAATCTAAATGGTAAATATAGTGGCTCTGATACCAATTGAAGGAGCAAAAGCATGAAAAACATAAGTTTAGATCATTGAATTAAAAATTTTTCTTCTAGGGTCTCATGCCTCATGCAAGATTCATTATTTATCTATTTGATTTCAATGTTAAACAGCAAATTAAAACACTTTTAATATGTTTTGGATCTACATTTTGCATTTAAGATTTTAGAATTAATAGATTAATTCATTTGAACCCTAGATTAAATCAAGAACAAGTGCATTGACCTTATGATGCACTGTAGTTGTGTTTGGTAACTTTGGGATGCACCTAGGACACCAGATGTTGTCCCTCTAGCTTGTCCATACAAAGATCACCAATGGCAGCCTCTTGAACAACTTCTCAAGCCTTTCCAATCAATTAGAAATTAAGGTTTTGCCTTTAGAGATGTTATAGATGTATATCGGACACTAGAAACGATTTCTAGCAATTTTAATTCAAGAGAATGTTGGCAATTCTCTTTGAATTGATGAGAGATGAAGAAGAAGAGAGGAAGAGGAAGACAAGGTGGCGGCACCTCTTTTAAGAAAATCAGATTGCTTTTTTTGTTCTTTCATCCTTTCCCTTATATAGCTAGGTCATCACTTAAAACCCTTGCCACATATCATCTTCTGATTGGCTCTTAGTTTAATTGACCCAATCACACTGTGCCAAGTGTCAAACTTAGATTTAATCTTGAATTTGATCATCTTACATAATTAAAAGACAAATGGCAAGCTTATGTGTAGTGCCATGTGTCACCATCTCATAGTGCCACATGTCACCCTATGAAATGACCAAATTACCGTTGTGTCTTAATTTTGAGTTCTTAACCCAAAATAATTATTTCTCTTCTTCTAATCAATTTATATCAAATATAAATTAATTAATTAATCTCTATTAATTAATTTCTCATAATTAAATTCATATTTAAACACTTTAAATATAAATTTAACTTATACTATACAACCAATAACCTAGATTTAGTTTCAAGCCATGCTAGGGACATTGTAATCTTATTGCAAACCAAACCTATTTAATTAATCAATTAAAGTATTTAACTAATTAATTAAATCACATTTAACTTGGTGATTACTTGTGTATGTGTGTGACTCACTTGGCTCATCACTAATTGGTAATGAGATATAATATCAAGTCTTAATATCATCAGAACTCTTTCTTAGCATAAGTTATTTCTTTAAATCATTTTAGGAAGCTCATAGACTATGGTTAACACCTAGCATAGCATGCCACAACCACCCAATTAGTAATAAGGTTTACCTTAAATGAACCTATAATCATATGTTACCATGCATAAGAATCTCTCTGTTACAAAATCCCAATTCAAGTTGGAGTCATGGTTTATGTCAAACCCCATTTGCTATGAATATTATGTTCTCTTTTAATTCCAATTCTTAATTAAAAATATTTTCTCATCAGAAACTTTTTTCTGATTAAATCTATCTGTCCTAGCCAGGAACTTGAAACATTAAGAATAATTAAATGAACATAGGATTTTATCCCTATTTACTTAGGGTAACAGATTCTATCTTGATCAATACCTATCTCCATATATAACTGCTAGGAGCCAACACATGCCCATATACCCATACACAGTACAAGTATGAAAGTAGTATCAAACTCAAACCACCTATATACAAGATAACTATGCTATCTCAGGTCTAAAGATTATATGCACTGATATGATTTATGATAATGCATTGACAAGAGTAAACTCCATGTGCTTGTCATAAATGTCACCAGTTTAGCCTACTTATCATGCATAAGTGCCTATCATGTTTGTTATATGGCATGAGACTCACCATTCCATCTTAGTTACATCTCATATAAATAACTTGGGAACAAACAGAATTACAATCTTTCTGGATAAGTCATGTCCTTATTGTGAAGTACCCTCGATTGTGAACCAATTTATGATACTTTGTGCTAGAAATACTGTCACTCATATTCTTAACAACTTAAGAATAGAATTTCTAATAAAATATCAATGGACCTTTTCTATTACACATAAATATATTATGTAAACAGAAAAGTGAAAATGCCTTTTATTAATAAAACATGTACAAGATACATACTAAATGATATGCTCTAGGGCATACTACTAATAGGAAGGAAGAGGGTAGATTATTTTTCCCATTTTTGACTTCTTTCTTTCCTTTTTAATGTATTAGAAATGTGTTTGTTGGCTTGCGATTGGCTAACACAAATTTTATTACATCATGATAATGTAATAATTAAGTTTAAAGTTCTCTTTCTTTCATCTTTGTTTATTTATTTTTTGTTAAATATTTATCAATATTAATTCATATTTTATATCATATAAATTATTTATTTAATTTGACAAGTTAGCCAAAAATCATATCTGAAGACGAAATGACTAAAATGTTCTTCGTTTGGCTTATTGAGCCAAAATCGTCTGTACCGATTGAATAAATTTTCTTAGTATTTTCTTGGCATTTTAATGCCATCTAAGGCCCAATAACTCTTCACTGGAGTCATAAAAATTATTTCATAGAGTTTCCCTCAGGTTTAGGGCTACTAGCTGTGAAAATAGCAACTTCCCGTAGGTCACTCATCGTTAGGGCTACAGCTCATTTAACTTGGTTGTATTTTATTTCTAAAATCTTTTCTTAATTTTTCTTGGCATTATTTGAGTTATTTATGACTCCTCACTCTAGTCTAAATATAGTTTCAGACATTCTAGCTGTCCGGACAGTCACCGATCACCAGAGCAATAGAATGTACGACTTGCTAAAGTAAGGGTGTTACAGTGAGAAATTAAGGAATTAAGAAGAGAGATGAAAGAAATTTCTATGGGAGGAGAGAGAGTGAATTTCGGCCATTGGAAGAGAAGAATGAAGAAGAAGCTAATTTTAGTTGTTTTTATCCTCTTTTAATTATTTTATGTAAACTTGTTGAGTTTTGATTGGTGGAAAAATTTTAATTGCATCATGCTTACTCAAGCATGATGTCATAATTGAATTTTATTTCATTTTATTTTCTTCTTTCTCCTACTCATTTTTAACTAATTTTTCATCAATATTAATTCACATTTTACGTCATATAATTCACTTACTTTATTGGACAAGTTGGTTAAAAATTATCTCTGATGGTGAAATGACCAAAATGCCCTTCGTTTAGATTATTGAGCTAAAATTGTCTATATCAGTTGTTTTAATTTTTCTTGTGTTTTCTTAGTAATCTATTGTCATTGAAACCTCAATAATTCTTCACTGGAGTCCCAGAAATTATTTCACAGGGTTTTCTCATGGGTATAGAGTCGACAAATGTCTTCATAGTCGCTTCCTGTTAGGTCACCCATTGCTGGAGCACCGGCTCATTTAACCTTGTTGTATTTTATTTTTAATATTTTTCCTTAATTTTTCTTACTATTATTTGAGTTATTTATGACTCCTCACTCTAGTCTAAATATAGTTCCATACATTTTGGCTGTCTGGACTGACATTAGTCACCAGAACAATAGAATGTACGGATTAACTAAAGTGAGGGCATTACAGAAGCTATCTTTAAGTGGTCGCTAATAAATTTTAATGATTTATCTGTCGCTAATGCCTTTAAATTTTTGAGCTTTTGTATGTCATAGATATTATTTTTATGAAAGTAGTTGCATGTGAATATGATGGCTAAGATTTTATTATTATTGCTAACATCAAATGAAATCAATATCCTTGCAAATTCAATAATATTTATATATGTTAAGATAGATTGATTTTCCTACTTTTTATGTTTAATATTTATGCATCCTATAATATTTAGAATGATTGATATTGTTTTTATATTAAAAAGTGTATTTTATATGAGATTATATGAGATTTTAATTTTCATATGTCTATTTAGTTTAAATGTAGATTAATTTTAATTTGTTAATATTTTTATGTTCATGAATATAATTTTTATTTTTAATTTATTAGTCAATATTTTGATCATAAGGTTATTAAAAAGTCTAATTATATTTTTACTTATATTTATGTAAAAAGATATACTAATCTCAATATTAATTTTAAGTTGTTATTATATTTTATATTTTTAAAACAATAAAAATAAAGAGAAGATATGAAAATAAAAAGAAGAAAAAAATATTGCTTAATAGTATTAATTATAAAATTAATATGAATTAATTTAAAATGCATTAATAAATTTATATTTATATTTTAATCTATAATATATTTATAACATATAGAATATAATTTATAATTTTAAAAAGATAAAAATACTTATTAAATATATTAATAACATATTAAATAAGTTGTAAAATTATTTGTATTAAATAATATGTCAATATAAAATTTTAAGATATCAATAATGAAAATGAAAATTTTATAATCATGATTAATTTACCAAGCTATTAAATACATTTTAAAAATTATCTTATTTTCTAATTTTATAAATAAATGTCTTTCACATTAATTTAATCTTAATCTCATCGTAAATTAATATTATTTTAAACTATAAAAAAATATAATATAAGCATATCAAAATTATTTCAAAAAAAGTAACTAACAAAATTTGAATAAATTTAATTCAATGAACTAATTTGTATTTTTCATTAATTTATTTTAATTTTTAAACAACTTTACCATCTATATTTTTAAAATTTATTGTTATATTTTTTTATTATATTACATTTAAATTTATTATTATTATTATTATTATTATTATTATTATTATTATTATTATTATTATTATTATTATTATTATTATTATAGCACATAACTTCCATAAAAATATGATCCAATAAAAATATAATAATTTCAAATTAAAATTTTTTTTTATCTATATAATTAATTAAAATAATATTAAAATTGTTATTTTAATTTAAATAATTAAATATAATATTTATAGTACTATGATAATATTATATCATATATAAAAATTAATAGGAAATTATATATAAAAAATTAAATTACAAGTATGTATAATAAAATAATAACATGCAATGCACATTATAGAAAAACTTAGTTCTAATAAAATTAATGAACAACCTTAAACACAGAATTTCACTTCCACTAGTTTATTTTTTAATTATTCTAAATATTTACAAATTTATAATATTAAATTATAAAACTATTATTAAAAAAATTAACTATTTCGTTAACATAATTATAAAATTATTATTAAAAATTAACTATTTAATTAGATAAAATTTTTTATTATATCGATATATGTGAATTTCAAATTCTATTAAGTGACATATACTTATTTATTATAAATGTGAAACTTTTTTTTCTCAAATATTAATAACGGATAAGCTTGTACATTTAAAAACTTTATTTTTGTACAATAGCATCCAATCCTAATTAACTTTAAAATATAATGTATTTTTTTCTTTGTTCACCACATTCTTGTGTGTGTCTTTTCTCTAATGGGTGTCACAAGGGTTTTTGCAGTCGCCTGGATGAACACTCACTGAAGTGGAAAAAGTGAAGAGTCGCCATTTTAATTTTGAAAGAAATTAAAAAAAAACTATTTATAATAAAAATTTAAAAAGGAAACCACTTCGAAAACAGAGATTCTAAGCTCGGGGTCCGTATACGGGTGGGGAAGGTGTTAGGCACCCCACCTCATCCCTTAATTAATGAGAGTAAGCAGATTTAATATTATGCTCTTTATAAATTAAAATTGATAATTGGGGGGTTAGGATGACAATGTTAATCCATTGTATGGATAAAAGGAATGTTTGATATTTCACTATTCAGGACTGCCCAAGAACGTGAGTGCATGAGATGACCCTTAGTGAGTAGGTGTCAGGTAGCGGATCTTTATTTGGGGGTTACTTTGTATATTATGATATCTTAATTCGGGCTTTAGTTAAGAGAATTCGGGTAAGGACTTTCTCCCGATCTCTTAATGTATTTCGTTTAGAGTTTTTAAGCGAAGGATTTCGGATAAGAACTCTCATCCGATCTCCCCATATTTTATTAAAATTTTGGTTGAGAATTAGGTAAGAACTCTCCCCCGATCTCTACACATTTTATTAAAATTTGGCTGAGAATCGGGTAAGAACTCTCCCCCGATCTCTTAAAGTATGTTTGTTAAAAATTTAAGCGAAGGATCACGGATAAGAACTCTCCTCCGATCTCCACATATTTTGTTAAAAATTTTGGTTGAGAATCAGGTAAGAACTCTCCCCTGATCTCTTAGAGTATTTGATTTAAAGTTTAAGTGGGAGATTTCGGATAAAAACTCTCCTCCGATCTCCGCCTATTAAAATTTTTGACTAAAAATTGGGTAGAAACTCTCCTCTGATCTCTTAAAGTATTCGGTTTGAAGTTTTAAGTGAAGCGTAATAGCCCGGCCCACTAGTGATATTTTCCGCTCTAGGCTGAAGCCCGCACGGTTTTAAAACGCGACACTGGGGGTTACGAACCACCAACTTATAAACCCAGCATCTCTCCCGTGTTTTGTCGATGTGGGATTTTCCTAAGGTGTTACAATCCACCCCCCTTATGGGACTCAGCGTCCTCGGTGAGGTTTGCCCCACCATCGTTCAAGGTTGCACGCAGAGCGGCTCTGATACCACAAATGTAATAGCCCGGCCCACTAGTGATATTGTCTGCTTTGGGCTAAAGCCCGCACGGTTTTAAAACGCGTCACTGGGGGTTACGAACCACCAACTTATAAACCCAGCATCTCTCCCGTGTTTTGTCGATGTGGGATTTGCCTAAGGTGTTACATGAAGGATCTCGGATAAGAACTCTCTCCTATCTCCACACATTTTGTTGAAAATTTTGGAATGAGAATTGGGTAAGAACTCTCCCCTGATCTCTTAAAATATTCATTAGGATCACATATCGTAAGGACTTTGAACTAATGATTCTGGCAGAGCGGGGGCACAAGAAACCGGTGCAGAGCTTCTCCTAACCCACAGACCCTTATAACTAAAGGGTGAATACAAAATCGAACTTTTCACCGATCTCCTATGTGATCGCCTTATCAGAACTCTTTGGTTGGCAATATTCGATCTCTTTTAGTTACTAGCCCGAGGCTCGATCCTATCTCGGTTCTCGCTCTATTATGTTATCTCTTGAGCTCGTTTCGTAGCCTGACCTCATTACTTATTTGTTTGACCTATTGTTACACCTATCCTTTTTGTCATTTTTTTATTTGATTGAAAATTCTCACATCGAAACATTCCTGCTTACGTTCTTTTGAGTACTTACAAGCTGCCTATGAATTGAACATATACTCTTGAAGAAAATGAAAAATAAACGAAGACACAGGAAATAACTGTTTGACTAGACAATCTATTTTGAGATTTAATGCAACTGGATATAGAAGAAATTTCAAAAGAAAGCTGGAGAAAATAAACAAGGGTATTCGACAAAATGATAATTTAGATGCTTAATTGTGGGGAGTTAAGGAGACGGATGGAATGACTCCAAAATCCTCAAGTATTGTAGAGCTGAAAGTTATCGACCGAAAGACTAATGCTTACTTCGGAGTAATGGGAACTAGGTCGGAATGCAGTTAAGTCGAAGCGACGAGAATCGGGTCAGAATGCAGTTAAGCTTGGAGAGTAATATATTGATGTTAGGGCGGCGAAGACGAAAATGGACGAAAAACGAAAAATGGTCTCACAAAGTAATGAACATATACTAAAAACAAAGAATTTCAGGGTCCAGAACTCCTTCAATGAAGATACTTAAGAAAACTAGTTTCTAAAGTTTCTCAAAAGCTCAGAATGGCAAAGTAGCAAGACTGAATCAAATTTCAGAGTCTTTCCACTATAATCACCACCACCTTTTTTTGCCCGTCCCTTCTACAGTATTGCATGTAGGTATTTATAAGGAACGGGTGATCATTATGGAGGGTTAGGATCTCATTAGGGGAGATGGAGGGTTTAGATTCAAAAGGACACAATCCGATGCCTTAGAATTAAAGAGAATCAAAATGAAAGGTTGGGATTTTATTAAGAATATCCATCCTTTCTTCTCTTATTCCAATGGCTCAGGGTCTTGCCTTACAAGTTGGATCCGAAGGCTGAGAATAAAAAGCGCCGAACCTGTCGTCTGCTTTTTGATCCAAGGGCTCAGGGTCCGTCCTTACAAGTATGATCAACGGTGGAGATCAAGGTGTACAGGACTGCCATAAACTGTTTTGGCGTCTGTCAGCTAGGTAGGCATTTCTGCAAATGAGGTGTGCGGTGAAGATTTGATTGCGGCTGCAACGCTTTTAACTAACTCGGCTCTGAATATGAAGAGAGTTATTTGAAAGCTATTCAACCTCTCTGTGCTTTCTGATCTCTATTCATTCCTACCTCTCTATTATGACCTTCTTCTTTTCCGATCTCTTCATATCGGGCCCCCCATCGCTTCCCGATCTCTCCCATTCAAGATTTTTCCTTTTTATCTGACCTACTTTAGTCAAAGCATTTAATTCTTCAGTTACCGATACATCCTCTTCAGTTTCTACATGCAATAAATGCTAAGGCCCTATATATATGCACCAACGAGAAATCCCCTTCACATTTCACTCCTCCTCCTTCAGTTTCTCCATTTCTCCAATTCTAGTATCTCCGATAATAATTCTGATTATGGTGATAGCTTTTAACCTTTTTTCAACTGTTTTCTTCGCCCTTCGCCTAAAAATTTACGATCCCGATGATCGAAGAACCATGAGGACAACATCTAATAACAGTGAGAGAACGAGACTAATTTACCGATCAAGATCGAAAGTGACGAAAGTGCCGATCTCAAATTGGTGTACCGATGTAATGGGTGGACCAATTTCGGGCAAGAGAACTACTAATTTCAATCTTAATGTCGGTGACCGCCTCTTGAAGTTCATTTGGCCCCTCACCACATCGGGCGTCCCGACTGCAGCTCAGTTCTAGTCGATGACATCGACGATGACTCCGCTCACTATCATGAGAGTCATAGTCACCCTATCTGAGCTGCACATCTATCCAATACTTGTGGCTGGCTTTCTGATCAAACACATCTTTTGATTCAGCCACAAGACTAGGCTTTGACATAGGCCATTATTATGTAAGATGTATTGCTGATCTTTAGAGATCGCCCAAATGATGTAATCCGATATTTAAAGATTTCCCCAATGATGTAATCCGATCTCTTGAGATCGCCCAGATGATGTAATCCAATCTTTTGGAAATGAAATGATATTTTATTTGAAGATTTTTATTTTATTATTCATTAGTTACTTTTCCGATCTCTGATATGCATATCTGATCTGATCCCTAAACGAATTGCCATTAGCCGATCCATGATTTAGGAAGTTTTTCCGATCCGAAGACCTCAGCTAACCGATCTTATTTATTCAATTTTTTTATTCTATTTATAGAATCTTCTTGCGACGTGTCGAGAAAGCAGCTGGTTCCACTAACCGATGCATTGCTTGGGACTTTGTGAGCATTTAATGCTCAGACGGGTATAAATATGGGTGAGGTGAGTCAGTCATTTCCTTATGTCATTTTCAGAACCTCTCTCAGCAATCCCAGAGTTTTCTCTCATTTTCTCAAGTTTTTCGGCACCGATCACATTCTGGTAAGGGTTTTGATTCTCTTCTTGGTTAATTTCTTTTGTTTTCCCTGAAAATGAGCGGCACCGAGGGTCAGAGAGCTGCTAGCCAGCCTTCTGTTCACATCTCGTGGACATTAGACGAATTTGAGGTAATTAGGCCAAGTGGATGACCTGAACCTTCTGCAACCTCCGTCCCAGCTCGTGGTTGGGTGGCTCAATCCAAACGGGCCTCTACTTCAGGGAAAGAAAATCTCCCCCTGGATGAATGCAATATAGATCTGCAATAGTGCCACCTTGACTCTTATGAATGCAATGCATGTTATGCACACTATCTCATTCTATCTATCTATGCCTAGGAACTCCTAAACCAGGCTCTCATACCAATAAATGTAACACCCCTCACTCATTTATTGTAGCCAAGCGAGGCGTGCTACATTCGGTGCTGGAGCACCTTAACTTATCTTACTTTATTCCTTTAATAATTTGATCTCGTTATATTTAATATCGATTATTTTTTGACGTAGAAACTGACGAAGTTTCCCCTATTTTATTATCATTTGACGTGTTTTACTATTCACCTATTTGAAAATTTCAAACAATAAATCAAATCTCATCAATTATTCTCATTATTCACATCTCATTCATATATCTCAATTTCATATTCATTTCCATTAATGCACAATTTATATATATAAGTTCTCAAGTTTCATTAATTTACATGATTTACAGACTGATTACATAAACTCATAATTTACATGATCTACAAATTAATTACAGTTCCATAATCTATATTTCAACATATAATTCATAGTTTACATTATAAATAATAACTAATTATAATGTACAAAATACATAATATGATCTATATGGGCCCTATCTACATGCATTCGCTAGGCTTTAGCTTCAGTACCTGCGCGAGGAAACAAATCCATCGCGCTAAGCATTGCTGCTTAGTGGTGCAATAATATAATAAGGAAATAATATAACAAGTAAAAATAATTAGAGCATATTTTCTATACTCAAGAATTTTAATGGGTCCATATGAAATTTTCCATACAATATATCTTTCGTCATTTATGTTGCTCTCTAGAATCACTTCTTTCATAAGTTTACAATAATTATTTATATAATGTACAAATAAATCTAAAATTTATACTTATACTTATATTGTTATGAAAGTTGCATTTGTAATGTTATTTAAGTTATAATTCTTCTACTAGTCTTTTTATCACTTCCTTGATACTTTCTAAGTTGTTTACAATCATTTCATAATATTTAGAATTTTTAGAACTAGTTTAATTTACTTCAGATAATTCTAAGGAATAAATTTTTGGAGCTAATCTAATTTATTTCAGAGCTTCTTCTCATTTATTTACTTTTTAGCATTTTTAATTTCTAATATTCATAACTTATTTTAATAAATTAGACTGCCCAAGTAACCTACGACAGGCTGACTAAATTGGATAACGAGTCATTGGCACTGAACACCGTGGTGCCTTGAGCCGTCATACCATAGGACACAGAACGTCAACCACGTATACAGTTAGTATGGCTAAAAGACCAAGATAACACATAATCAGGCATTAAGCCATAAGTGCGGGCATAAAGCCATGAATGCGGGCATAAAGCTATGATTACAGGCATAAAGCCTTTCATAGTACTGCTAAAACAATACCCTATTGGCATGCCAAACTATCTAATCTGACACACATGTCTAGGTAATACAAGGGCACATAATCTCATTAATATTAATATATTGTGTTTTATGACTTCATTATTTCATGATAAATTTCAATTATAATTTATACATTCATTTGATCATTTATATGATCACAATTCACATCAATTATCTTTTTATACCATTATACTCAAAATACTTTTCCTTTCTATAATAATGAGAACTAATGTCTCATTCATACATTAATATGGTTCATTTATTCATTATGTTATTCATATTGATCATAATTCAAAATAATGGTTCACATGTACCATTGTATTCAAAACATTTTTTCTTTCTCATTTATTCATTTTATGAATTCTATTTGTGATGGGCATATAAGCCCTAACTACCTATTCACATCAATTAGGTGGCTTACTTTTCATGTTTCAAGCAATCCATGTAACACCCCTAAGTTCGGTTGTGCATTCTACTGTTCCGGTGACCAGTGTCAGTCCGAACAGCTAGAATGCCTAGAACTACATTTAAATGTTAGTGAGGAGACATATAATAATGAAATAAAAGAAAAGAAAATATAAGAAAATTAAAGAAAAAAATAATAGCAACGAAATGTAACCAAGTTAAATGAACCGAGAGCCTTAGCGATGGTTGACCGCACCGGGAAGTTGCGGCGTTGACCGTTGACTAGCCCTGGACCACGGGCAACCCTGGAAAATATTTTTAAGACTTAAATGAACATCTATTGAAGTATAAATGTCATTAAGAAATATCAAAGAAAAATTAATTAATTAGTACAAAGAAAAACGAGAAATCGAGAAAACGACAAAACTTAGTGTTACCGAAAAATCGGGAATACAACCCAAATAGGGGTATTGTGTTCATTTGCCACCTAGAGTTGACTTATGACCTAAATGTCCATGAAAAATAAGTAGTATTAAATTTTGGGAACCCCATGAAAAAGGAAAGTAAATATGTAATGGAATTTAGGAAAAATGTGGGGGAGTAATTTGAATTATGAAAACTTTGGAATATTAAATACTTAATATAAGTTAGTGGGACACTAAGTGAGACCATATAAGCATATGTGGACAAATGTGGACAGCCATTCATCACCTTCATCTCCTTCATCCTTCATTGCCGAATTACAAATTCTCTCCTAAACTCCATTGCCGTCCCACATTTGAGCTTCCATTTCCCATGATCAAGCCATCATCCTTCAATACTCCCTTCACTAAAGTTATTCTCCACACCATAGGAAGCATGTAAAAAGCAAGAAAGAAAGGTTTTGGTTAAGATTTGGTCAAGCTTCAAAGGTGGTAAGTGTGTATTTTCCATTCTTGCTTCCTTAAACTTTGAGAGGACGTTGTGGGTAGTTGAATTATGGAAGAATTTTTGAAGTTTGATGTTATAATGGTGGTACACCATTTCGGCAGCCATGAGAACTCACCATGAATAGCTTGTCCTTGCATGTAAATGGTTGTTAAGATGTTGATGTAAGTGTTTATGTGTATAGAAATGATTTAGACAATGTGTACTAAGTGTATGTGTGATAGTGCACTTGGTTTTGGAAGCTTGGAAGCTATTTGAAGGAGATGTGCAAATCAGCAACTTTAAAGTATAGTTTAAAATGTGTTGTTTCATGGTTTGGTTTATTGAATTATGTTGTTATTGATGGTAGCATGTATATGTGTATAATGGTTTGGAATTGGGTATGTAAATGGGGTATGTTCATGTGGTTAAATGGTGTAAATGGACTTTGGAAAATTATGTGTTATAGTGTGCATATTGAAAATGGTTACAAGCTGTCCAAAATGACCAAAATGTGTTGTTAAATGTGTTAATGATAAGGTATAAACCAGAATTGGCATGAAGGGAGTAATTTGGTAAGTGTTGAATATGTAATTTGTAAGTGATGAGGAGTGTGTAGTAAGGCAGTGTATGTTTTGGCTTAGAAACTTAAGTGTGTGACTTCAATTGGTATGAGACCAATTGGAGATGAAACTAGGCACAAAATGTGCCAACTTTCATGAAGGAAGCTTACCTAAATTCTGCCTAGAAGGTGACTTGAAAAATGACCAAATCCGAATTAGTGACTTGAAAGCCTGAAAATTGACCATTTGAGCAGCAGTTAGTGTTTTGACCATAACTTACTCAAAATAGGTCCAAATGGCCTGGAATTTTTACCATTAATAGTTTAGACATAGATCTATAGTTCTTATGAAGACACAGCCAGAACCAAGCCAAATAGGTTGCACAAGTTCAGATACCAAAACTTGCTGAACCAAAAGTGACCTAAAAATGACCTAAGCCTACCATTTTATTCTGTCCAGCATTTGTAAATTGACCATATCCTGGTCTACACAACTCAGAATGACCTGAAATTTTGCCCCACTTGCAATAAGACATAGACCTACAAGTTTGTAATTTGGACCAAAACCCGAAAACTGAGAAAACTAGGTCATTCGGCTAGGTCAAAATAGTACACCGAAATCCGATAAATTACAATAAAATGCAATACACTTGGAAATAAAAATGGTAACATATACCAACACTAAAGGGCTATAAAATGTGACATATTGGTAACATTAGAATTGAATCACTTAGAGTACATCAAGGGTCAACGTTATAGGTTGACTAATGAAATGAATTGAAGGAAATAGTACGAAGAAAATTTAAATATTGGATTTTATTGTTAGAAACAAATTCATTGAGTACTGAAACACTTTAAATTGTGTGTTTCAGTTGAAAAGGATATTGAGAAGCATAAGGAACACTAGGTCAGGGCCATGAGGCATATATCAGAGGTCTGTGCACAATACTTTTTATATTCACTGCTTTTATCAGGAAATTTATTTGGAGAAATGAGTTATGAATAATTTTTTATTGTTTTGGCTTTGCGAATCTTATTTGGAAATTGTTGTGTTGCCTACTTTGCGAATGAAAATTTTGAGATAAAATATGATTTGTGGTTTGTATGAAATATTTAAATATTGTGATTTGGAATTGTTTTTATTCACACATGGCATGACAATATTACTATGTTCCTCCTCCATTTATGGGGTGAGTGTAATTATATTCCTCCCTCTTTGACTTGCTAATTTGAGGTGAGTGTGGATGAGTACTCATTATCTAGCTAGCTTCCTCCCTCATTGATTTCGATTATTGGGGTGAGTGTGCCTTGTCGTGATGTACACACGGTATGTTCAGAAAAGTGTGTCATGACCTAAATTGTGTTATCGATTGGCAACACTGTGTTATTCATTTGTTTGATCAAATTTGTGTTATATGAGCTTTGAAAAATTGTGAATTATTTGGATTGTAAATTATCAACAAAAGTTTTACATACTCATTTTAAATTGTTATTGTGCACCACTAAGTAAATTTTACTCAGCGATAGCTTTTTCATTGCTATCACAGGTACACAGACGGACAGAGTAGGCTGCTTGTACCACATTTTGAGATTTCACCGGGTATATCGAGTGTACCATATTGTGTAGTTTTTGTTTTAATGTATGTGCACTTTATGTATATATTGTACTTAGTCTTGAGCAGTTGTAAACTAAAATTGTAAGTTATTTGGCCTGTAAAAGTATTGTGATAAATTTATCTTATCTCAGTTTTTTGGAAACACTGGAAAATTGATTGTTGAACCGAGTTAATAGTGTTGAGAAATTTATTGTGTTGAACAAATTATTGGAGTTTGGGATTGAGGAATTATATATTTGAAGTGCTTTTTATAGGTTTTTGAAGAACTGTTTTATTCAAAATATAGATGGCACTCTGCCAAAATTTTTACAGAAATTGTTAATACTTTAAATGTGTTATTTGGTTTCACTTCAGTTAAAAAAAAAAAAATTTTAACACCTGTCAATAGTGCTCACCACTATAAAAAGAAGTAAGAAAAGTTTTAAAATCCCTTGTAGTATACTTAATGGGTTATTAGTAGATAAAGTTGGTAATTCATTAGGTATACTACGGGATCATGTTATGCCTTATGGAGGAGTAGGGTGTGACATGTTTAAGTGGTATCAGAGCAAGTTTTTAAAATCTGTTTTGACTTGTAATTTGAATATTTTTCCTTCATAGTACAACTGCTCAATGTCATTATTTGATACATACAGTACATTACATTATAAATATGCACTAATAGGAAGAAATCTCCTTGTGTTATTTGTTCAGGAGGTGTAATATCCTCTAATTGACTATGGAAGAAGGGGACTATTCATTCGATCAATCAATAGAGGCTGAGGTACAAGGGGATGCCCCAACCCTTCAAAATGTGAGTTGATCAGCTACACCAATACTAAAGTTCCCTGCTCAATTTGCTCAGCAGATGGGTACGATGTTCCAACAGATGGCTAGTAACATGCCCACTCGAGCCCCACTGCAGACACCAGTAGTACAACCACAACCTTCAGCTAGGCAGTATGACCAGTTGATTAAATATGGGGCTACTAAGTTCAAAGGGACAGTAGATACTTTAGAGGTAGAACAATGGTTAGAAAGAATGGATAGGGTGTTTAAGAAACTGAACTGCACCTATGAGCTGATGTTTGAATACTCAGTCTCACTTCTATAGGCAGATGCATATGACTGGTGAAAAACCATTCCCTATAGTTTGGTGGAACCCCCAGTGCTGACATGGGATGACTTCCTCAGAGAGTTCAGACAAAAATATATCCCAGATGCCTATGTGGACTAGAAGCTACAGGAGTTCTTAAGTCTGAAACAAAGGAACAGAACAGTGGCAGAAAATGAGAGAAATTTCTCTCGATTGAGCCATTATGCAGAAAGCCTGCATACCACTCCTAGAGACAGATGTAAACGTTTTGAGACTGGTTTAAGGCCTAGTATAAGGATGCAAGTTGTGGGGTTCCGACACCAGAATTTTTCAGAGCTAATATAGCAAGCCCTGGAACTGGAAAGAATTGAGAATGAAGAAATAGTTAAAAAGGGTACAGAAGAAAAAGAGAAAATTAGAAAAACTACTGATCAAGTTCCTGATTGTGGGTCAGGAAAGAGGAAGCACTTTAGAGGATCTAGCTCACGCGAATCGGGTAGAGATAGATCTTCTGGACAGAAACCACCTCGATCAGATCAGCAAACTCAGCAAAGACCCAGAAATGCGCTGTCAGATCAACTTTGTGAAAATTATGGTAAACCACATAGTGGGTTACGTTATAGAGCCATAGGAGCATGTTTTAATTGTGGAGAGACTGGTCATTTTGCTAGGGATTGTATAAATCCATGCCGTTCTGGATCATTTACTACACTAGAGGGATCAACCCAAATTTTTACCTCAAAGAGTTCACCATCAGTTAGTAGAGGCACAGGTAGAGGTAGGGTAGTAGACCTAAAAGTCAGAGTACTGTGAATTGGCCAGAACAGGGTGATGCTTCAGCTAGAGTATACGCTATACAACAAAGGGAAGAGGCTGAGGCTTTTGACATCATTGTTGGTACTCTCTAAATTAGTAACTAATATATATATGTATTGTTTGACCTGGGGTCTGCATACTTTTATGTTAGTGCCAGTATTGTTTGCCTTCCTGCTGTCTCTCATATAAAAAAATTTGTTAGGTACCTAAAAGTAAGTAATAGTAATGGAATTGCTCTAGATGAGGGCAAAGATGTTACAGTTAGTAATTGTCAATGGATATTGTAATCATAATAAGTTTCGGATATTAGTGAATTCAAAAAGGATAAAAGATAGGAAAGTTTGATCTATTGGAATGTATCGTAGTAACTATGCAATGTTCTTGATGTTTGTACTGTAAGCTGCAGATTACAATACTGACTTGAGATTATTGCGTAGAGCTACGTACTACTCGATAGTACACCAAGATGAGAATAGTTACCAATGGCGTCTGTTTTGGTATAGTTATGCCAGGAGAGAATTTTATTGTTGGAAATAAGTTTGAAAATCCTATTTAGGAAATTAAAACTCAAAAGTTAGAATATCGAAAGGTTATAGTTTAGTACAAAAGGAAGTAAGTTATAGAATATTAATTGATAAGAAGAGTTGTGGAAGTAAAAATTTGAACAGTTGGTTCAGATATAACAAGGAAATGTTACGAATATGAGTAAGATTGTTGACTAGAATGGTCAAAGGACCCATGATTAGATAAATAATTCTAACATGACCTCAAGGGTCATTCAATAAGGAAACATGAACCGAAATATTAGACAGAATAATAGTAAGAGAAGATTGGTATTATACAAATAAATTAAATATTGTATTAAATTGTTAAAAGTCTTCTGCAAATTCAAAGGAAAGAAGATTATACGATCATATAGAAAGGAGAAAACAAACGTATGATTATTGTAAGATGGCTATTGGGTAAAATTTCGAGACGAAATTTATTTTAAGGGGGGGAGAATTATAACACCCCTATGTTCGGTAGTGCGTTCTACTGTTCCAGTGACCAGTGTCGGTCCGGACAGCTAGAATGCCTAGAACTACATTTAAATGTTAGTGAGGAGACATAAAATAATGAAATATAAGAAAATAAAATACAAGAAAAATAAAGGAAAAAATAATAGCAATGAAATGTAACCAAGTTAAATGAGCCGAGAACCTTAGCGATGGGTGACCGCACCGGGAAGTTGCGGCGTGGACCGTTGACTAGCCCTGGACCGCAGGGAACCCTAGAAAATATTTTTAAGACTTAAATGAACATCTATTGAAGTATAAATGTCATTAGAAATATCAAAGAAAAATTAATTAATTAGTACAAAGAAAAATTAATTAATTAGTATAAAGAAAAACGAGAAATCGAGAAAACAACAAAACTCGGTGTTACCGAAAAATCGGGAATACAACCCGAATAGGGGCATTGTTAGCATTTGACACATAGAGTTGACTTATGACCTAAATGTCCATGAAAAATAAGTAGTATTAAATTTTGGGAACCCCATGAAAAAGGAAAGTAAATATGTAACGAAATTTAGGAAAAATGTGGGAGAGTAATTTGAATTATGAAAACTTTGGAATATTAAATACTTAATATAAGTTAGTGGGACACTAAGTGAGACCATATAAGCATATGTGGACAAATGTGGACATCCATTCATCACTTTCATCTCCTTTATCCTTCATTGCCGAATTCCAAATTCTCTCCCAAACTCCATTGCCGTCCCACATTTGAGCTTCCATTTCCCATGATCAAGCCATGATCCTTCATTACTTCCTTCACTAAAGTTATTCTTCACACCATGGGAAGCATGTAGAAAGCAAGAAAGAAAGGTTTTGGTCAAGATTTGGTCAAGCTTCAAAGGTGTTAAGTGTGTATTTTCCATTCGTGCTTCCTTAAACTTTGAGAGGACGTTGTGGGTAGTTGAATTATGGAAGAATTTTTGAAGTTTGATGTTTTAATGGGGGTACACCATTTCGGCAGCCATGAGAACTGACCATGAACATCTTGTCCTTGCATGTAAATGGTTGTTAAGATGTTAATGTAAGTGTTTATGTGTATAGAAATGATTTAGACAATGTGTACTAAGTGTATGTATGATAGTGCACTTGGTTTTGAAAGCTTCGAAGCTATTTGAAGGAGATGTGCAAATCGGCAACTTTAAAGTGTAGTTTAAAGTGTGTTGTTTCATGGTTTGGTTTATTGAATTTTGGTTGTTATTGATGGCAGCATGTATATGTGAATAATGGTTTGGAATTGGGTGTGTAAATGGGATATGCTCATGTGGTTAAATGGTGTAAATGGACTTTGGAAAATTCTGTGTTATAGTTAGCATATTGAGAATGGTTACAAGCTGTCCAAAATGACCAAAAAATGTTGTTAAATGTGTTAATGGTAAGGTACAAACCAGAATTGGCATGAAGGAAGTAATTTGGTAAGTGTTGAATATGTAATTGGTAAGTGATGAGGAGTGTGTAGTAGGGCAGTGTATGTTTTGGCTTAGAACCTTAAGTGTGTGACTTCAATTGGTATGAGACCAATTGGAGGTGAAACTAGGCACAAAATGTGCCAACTTTCATGAAGGAAGCTTACCTAAATTCTGCCTAGAAGGTGACTTGAAAAATGACCAAATCCGAATTAGTGACTTGAAAGCCTGAAAATTGACCATTTGAGCAGCAGTTAGTGTTTTGATCATAACTTACTCAAAACAGGTCTAAATGACCTGAAATTTTTACCATGAATAGTTTAGACATAGATCTACAATTCATATTAAGACACCAATGCTCAGAAATTGCCAGAAAAAAGCCAAATAGCTTGCACAAATTCAGGTACCAAAACTAGCCGAACAAAAAGTGACCTAAAAATGACCTAAGCCTACCATTTTAGTGTATTCTGTCCAGCATTGGTAAATTGACCATATCTTGGTCTACACAACTCAGAATGACCTGAAATTTTGCCCCACTTGTAATAAGACATAGACCTACAAGTTTGTAGTTTGGACCAAAACTCGAAAACTGAGGGAACTAGGTCGTCCGGCTAGGTCAAAATAGTACACCGATATCTGGTAAATTGCAATAAAATGCAATACACTTGGAAATGAAATCGGTAACATATACCAACACTAATGGGCTATAAAATGTGACATATTGGTAATATTAGAATTGACTCACTTAGAGTGCATCAAAGCTCAACATTATAGGTTGACTAATGAAATGAATTGAAGGAAATAGTACCAAGAAAATTTAAATATTAGATTTTATTGTTAGAAACAAATTCATTGAGTACTGAAACACTTTAAATTGTGTGTTTCAGTTGAAAAGGATGTTGATAAGCATAAGGAACAATGAGTCAGGGACAAGAGGCATATATCAGAGGTCTGTGCACAATACTTTTTATATTCACTGCTTTTACCATAAAATTTATTTAGAGAAATGAGTTATGAATAAATTTTTATTGTTTTGGCTTTGGAATCTTATTTGGAAATTATTGTGTTGCCTACTTTGCAAATGGAAATTTTGAGATAAAATATGATTTGTGGTTTGTATGAAATATTTAAATATTGTGATTTGGAATTGTTTTGATTCACACTTGGCATGACAATATTACTATGTTCCTTCTCCCTTTATGGGGTGAGTGTGATTATATTCCTCCCTCTTTGACTTGCCAGTCTGAGGTGAGTGTGGATGAGTACTCATTATCTAGCTAGCTTCCTTCCTCATTGATTTCGATTATTGGGGTGAGTGTGCCTTGTTGTGATATACACATGGCATGTTCAGAAAAGTTTGTGTCATGACCTAAATTGTGTTATCGATTGGCAACACTGTGTTATTCAATTGTTTGATCAAATTTGTGTTATATGAGCTTTGAAAAATTGTGAATTGTTTGGATTGTAAATTGTCAATAAAAGTTTTGCATACCACATTTTAAATTGTTATTGTGCACCACTGAGTAAATTTTACTCAGCGATAGCTTTTTCATTGCTGTCGCAGGTAGACAGACGGACAAAGCAGCAGAGTAGGCTGCTTGTACCATATTTTGAGATTTCGCCAGGTATATCAAGTATATCATATTGTGTAGTTTTTTTTGTAATGTATGTGCACTGTATGTATATATTGTACTTAGTCTTTAGCAATTGTAAACTAAAATTGTAAATTATTTGGCCTGTAAAAGTATTGTGATAAATTTATCTTATCTCAGTTTTTTCTAAACACTGAAAAATTGATTGTTGAACTGAGTTGATAATGTTGAGAAATTTATTGTGTTGAACAAGTTATTGGAGTTTGGGATTGAGGAATTATACATTTGAAGTGCTTTTTATAAATTTTTGAAAAACTGTTTTATTCAAAATATAGATGGCACTCTGCCAAAATTTTTACAGAAATTGTTAATACTTCAAATGTGTTATTTGGTTTCACTTCAGTTAAAAAAAAAAAAAAATTAACACCTATCAATAGTGCTCACCACTGTAAAAAGAAGTAAGAAAATTTTTAAAATCCCTTGTACTGTATTTAATGGGTTATTAGTAGACGAAGTTGGTAATTCATTAGGTATACTATGGGATCATGTTATACCTTACGGAGGGGTAGGGTGTGACAATCCATGAACATTTCATGGATTTTAAATTTATGGCCTTAATTTCCCTTTAACAATATAGTTCTTACACTTTGTGTCTTTATATTACTATTCATACTACTATTCACTCAAATTGTTGACTTTTTAATATATAATAAATTTATTGAACCTAAGTTCACAAAGATACCACATTTTACATTCTAAAGTTGTTGGTATTGGTTGCCAATACCATTTCAAAACTTAGTGTTGGTTACTTTACAATATTCAGATTTCAAGCACTAAGTTTACTGTTCCATTGGTCATTTGTACAGTAGGAATTTGATAAAATTGTCTTCATGAAAGTTTTTCCTTATTGTGTCTAGTTACATTTCTTTTTTTGAATCACTCCATTTAGAGTTTTGTATCTCAAGTTATGGTCATTGTACCATAACTGGCCGGATTGACCTGTACCCAGAATTTCTTGGCAATTTGGTTCTGCCAAATTTGGTGACCTAAGTTTAGTTGGCAATTTGACTAGGTTATGGTCAGAATTTGGATTTATGTTCTTCAAGAAAGTTGTAGGGCTATGTCTCAGCTTTCTTCTAGTAAAATTTCAGATCAATTGAACTTTTTTACACTGAGTTATCACCATTTGAATAAATACTGTTCATTTGGTCATTTTCCAGGGACAGCATGTTGGTCACTCGGATTAGGGTAATTTTTAGGTTAACTAGGTTTGCTTTTTTGGGCAGGCTTTCTTCACCAAAGTTGTGCCATTATGTGTCTAGTTTCATGTCCAATTAGCTTTGCACAAATTGAACCTGTACAACTCCATTTATCGCTGCCCAAACATGCTGGACTCATAATTAGTCCTGTTGGTCATCAAGGGAAGCATGCCTAAACTTAATTCCATTATCCTTACTCAGTTCAATTCCTCCTCAAACACATTCAAATGGTCACTAATTGACCATTACAAGGTTAATATACCATTTCATAAGCAAAACTCCAATTTTTTCACAAACCCTAATTCCCAAGTGTCCATTTCATGCTTTTCATGTCATCTAACACATCTAACACACATAGTTCAACATCTAACTCAAGTTATCTCATCACAAACCACTTCTAAACAATTCAAGTCATAAAAATCATCAAATCTCATCCTTCTGCCATGGCTACAAATTTTCATACACACTTCAACGTAATTATTTTGTTCAATTTTACAACAAATTCTCATTTAATTTGTCTTCCTAAGAAAGATTAAAAGATATGGAAGTGATTATAGGCACTAACCTCTTTGGGTGTAGAATTTCTCTAAGCTCTAACTTTACTTTTTCCTCTTGAAATTGCTACCCAAAGCTTCCTCAAGGTGTAGGGAACATTTTTAGTGAAGGAGTCTTAGGGTTATGGGGTAAGTTTGGCTAGGAAATTAAGTGAAAGAAAAAAAATGGTGAAGTGTACTCTAATGGAGTCTCGGCCAGCTGAAGAAAATGGGAAAGATGAATGAATTTTTCATTTGTTTTTATCCCTTTTTATCTCTTTTATGATTACTTGTTAAATGGTATTAAAAAAAATAGTATTACACTTAGAAAAAAAAAAAAAAATTAAATTGGTGGTACCTAAAAAAAATAGGAAAATTATGGGTTAAATGTGGAATAAATGAATAATTACTTTATTATATATTAAATATAGGGGGACATGTGTACACTTCACATGCAGCTGAATAATACATCTTCCTCATTTGCCTTCAAATTCAACTCTTCTCTTCTCTTTCTTCATTAAACTTTGTCTCACACACAAGGAAGATATTGATACTAGTTAAGTTTTGATTTGTTGTTGGTTAAGTTACAATTTAAAGGTAAGTTATTTTTTTTTTTGAGAAATTGTTAAAGTTTATGTTCATGTTATGGGTGTTAGTTTTGGTGAAAAAAATTTTTGAGTTGAAAGGGTTATTGTTGTTGCCGATATTTGTGTATATATTGATGAGAAATAATGTTAATCATGGTGATTTAGTAACCTAGTGATTTAATGCATGTATTATATATGAATGATGCACTTTGATGGGAATTGGCATATGGTGCGGCAATGTGATGTTGATGAATGAATTGTGGCAGCTTGTGGACACTTGAATAATGGTGTATATTGAAGATATGTATGTCAATTATTTGTAAAGTGTATGTAAAAGTTTGTAATGTTAGATGTGTTTGTAATGGTACTTAGAAATTGTAATTGTGAATGATATGGGTGTGTTGAGGTGATTGGAATCTGCCCAAAATAATGCTAATGTTATGTAGAAAATGTTGTTGGTATGTGCCAAAACACCATAACTCTCAAAACCAGTCCAATTGACCTGAAATTTTGACCAAGAATAGTTAAGACCCATACCTACAAGTCTTGAATCATGAAATAAATATTGACTATTTGCATATCATTGTTTTAAATTGTGGAAATGTGTTATGTTCCTCCTCCATTAATGGGGTGATTTATTCCTCCCTCTTTGACTGACTTTTTAGTGGTAGGTATGATTATGTTCCTCCCTCTTTGACTTCTTGATGAGGTGAGTATGGATGAGTTCTCATTATATAGCTAGCTTCCTCCCTCATTGATTTGATTCTTAATTTAACTATGGTTTTAAGTATCCACTATTGATATGATTTAATGGTGATTGGTGGGAGTATTTTAATGACATCATGTGATGTCATAATTCTCAATTTCCTTCATTTTCTTTCCTTTTCTTTGCTACTCATTCTCAATTTAATTTTTAGCAATATTTATTCATATTTTAGATCATAATAATTACTTACTTAACGGGACAAGTCAGCCAAAAATCATCTCTAAAGACGAAATGACCAAAATGCCCTTCGTTTAGCTTATGTAGCTAAAATCGTCTGTACTGATCTAAAATTTTTTCTAAGCATTTTCTTGGCATTCTAATGCCATAAAAACCTCAATAACTCTTCTCTAGAGTTCCAAAAATTATTTTATGATTTTTCACCCGGGTTTAGGGCTTCTAATTGCGAAGACCGCAACTTCCCACTGGGTTACCCATCGCTAGGGCACCAACTCATTTAACTTGGTTGTATTTTATTTCAAAAATTTTTCCTAAATTTTTCTTATTATTATTTGAGTTATTTATGTCTCCTCACTCTAGTCTAAATATTTTTCCAAACGTTCTAGCTGTTCGGATCGATACCAATCATTAGAACAGTAGAATGTACGGAATTGCTACAGTGAGGTTGTTACAATTAGGCTCATCACTAATTGGTAATGAGATATGATATTAACTCTTAATATCATCAGAACTATTTCTTACCATAAAGGATTACTTTAAATCATTTTAGACACCTCATAGACTATGGTTAACACCTAGCATAGCATGCCATAGCCACCCAATTAGTAATAAGGTTTACCTTTAATGAACCTATAATCATATGTTACTATGCACTAGAATCTCTCTGTTACAAAATCCCAATTCGAGCTGGAGTCATGGTTTATGTCAAACTCCATTTGCTATGAATATTATGTTCTCTTTTAATTCCAATTCTTGATTAAAAAGATTTTCTCATCAGAAACTCTTTTCTAACTAAATCTATCTGTCCTGGCCAGGAACATGAAACATCAAGAACAATTAAATGAACTTAGGATTTTATCCCTATTTACTTAGGGCAACAGATTCCATCTTGATCAACACCTACCTCCATATATAACTAGTAGGAGCCAACACATGGCCATATACCCATACACAATGCAACTATGAAAGTAGTATCAAACTCAAATCACCTATATACAAGATAACTGTGCTATCTCAGGTCTAAAGATTATATGCACCGATATGATTTATGACATGCATTGACAAGAGTAAACTCCATGTGCTTGTTATAAATGTCACTGGTTTGGCCTATTTATCATGCATAAGTGCCTATCATGTTTGTTATATGGCATGAGACTCACCATTCCATCTTATTTATATCTCATATAAATATATTGGGAACAAACATGAATACAATCTTTATAGATAAGTCATGTCCTGCGTGAAGTATCCTCGATTGTGAACCAATTTATGATACTTTGTGCTAGAAATACTATCACTCATATTCTTAACAACTTAAGAATAGAATTTCTAATAAAATATCAATGGACCTTTTCTATTGTAGATAAATATATTATGTAAATGGAAAAGTGAAAATGCCTTTTATTAATAAAACATGTACAAGATACATACTAAATGATATGCTCTAGGGCATACTACTAACAATCTTCCACTAGCATTAGAGCCATTCATTACAATATCATAAACCTATCTTCTCAAGATGTCGGTCTAGTTGAGTTTTTGACATAGGCTTAGTGAATGGATCTGTTGGAATTTCAGCTGATGCTATTTCTGCATGGCTACATTGCCTCGCCCAACTATTTCTCTGATAATGTGGTAGCGCCTTTCTATGTATTTGGATTTCTGGTGAGACCGGGGTTCCTTAGCCTCTATGACTGCTCCATTGTTGTCACAGTGAAGTGGAACTACTGACTCATTGGAAGGAACTATTGCAAATTTTGTCACGAACTTATTTATGTAAACAACTTCCTTTACAGCATTTGATGCAGCAATATACTCAGCCTCTATAGTGGAATCTGCAGTCGTACCCTATTTGGAACTCTTCTAACTGACTGCACCTCCATTACAAATGAACACATATCCAGAGGTAGACTTTCTATCATCGGTATCTGATTGGAAATCAGAATCAGTATAACTATCCAATTGCAAGTCACCACCTTCATATATCAAGAATAAATCCTTAGTTCTTCTCAAGTACTTAAGGATATTCTTAACAACTATCCAGTGTTCCAAACCTGGATTGGATTGATACCTGCTAGTCAAACTAATAGCATATGCGATATCCGGCCTAGTATACAACATTGCATACATCAAACTTCTAATAGCCAAAGCATATGGAATCCTAGCCATTTTATCTCTTTCTTCATATGTCTTTGGAGACATCTCTTTAGAAAGGTGGATACCATGTCTCATTGGTAACAATCCTCTCTTGGAATCAAGCATGTTAAACCTCTTTAACACCTTTTCCAAGTATAGACTTTGGGATAAACTAATTATTTTTTTTCGCTCTATCTATATAGATGCAAATCCCAAGAATATAGGTTACCTCCCCTAAGTCTTTTATGGAGAATATATTTGACAACCATACCTTTACAGTTGTCAACATACCTATGTCATTACCCATCAACAAAATGTCATCCACATATAAGACAAGGAAAGTGACAGCCCTATCACTAACCTTCTTATATACACATGGCTCATCCTCATTTTTGATAAAACCAAATGGCTTAATGGTTTTATCAAAACGGATGTTCCAACTCCTCGAAGCTTGTTTCAACCCATAAATGGATCGCTTTAGCTTGCATACCTTGGAACCATCTTGGGATTCAAAACCCCTAGGTTGTTCCATGAAAATGTTTTCTTCAATATATCCATTGAGAAAAGTTGTTTTGACATACATCTGCCAAATCTCATAATCATAGTATGTAGCTATTGCTAATAGAATCCTAATTGATTTAAGCATGGCAATAGGCGAGAAAGTCTCCTCACAGCTGATTCCTTACCTTTGGCAAAACCCTTTCGCTATTAGCCTTAGTTTATAGGTCTCTACCTTTTCATCAGAACCAATTTTCTTCTTGAAAACCCTTTTTTTCCTTATAGGCATAATACCTTCAGGTGGGTCAACAAGATCCCAAAATTGATTCTTATACATGGAATCAATCTCGGATTTCATAGCATCAATCCATTTTGAAGAGTCTATATCTGATATAACTTCTTCATAGGTAAGTGGATCATCTCCATGATCTACTTCTTTATAAGTAGACAACTATTGTTCTTCTTCATGAAGAAAACCATATCTCATGGATTATGAAGAGGAACTAGCAATTGATCTCATCAAACAATCAACTAATAGGCCTTTTTAGCAAATCATTCAATAGATCAAAGACAAATAAATTAGAAAACAATAGATATTCAGAAAGACATAAATTAAATTAAGAACCTGGTCTCACAAATTAAGCACAAGAATTTGAATCCCTTGAACTGAATGAAAATCTTAGCCACTCTTGGCTTATAGAAAAATAAAAGAAAAACTAAAGAAGAATTCTAAATGATGAATGGAGAGGCTGTTAAATCCTTTTGGAGGCATCTCCGAATCCCCTATTAGTTGGCTACTAACTCTTCTATTTATAATAAATGGTATAGGGTTCTCAATAAAAAACTGCAACTGAAGCAAAGTTAGGAATCTGACTATCGACGGATACACGACCTGTATATCACTACACGGCCCACGGCCCAGGGTCGTGTAACTTACTGGAGCTGAACAGGCATGTTTCGCATGGGCACAGAAAGTTACACGGGTCTCCAAGATTTACACGAGTCAAGTTACACGGCCCGTGTACTTCATCTCTTCCTCGGTTCTCTGGATTCCTTCTGGCAGAATGTTACACGGGTCTCTGGTTATGCTTACACGACCCGTGTACTTTGTATCAACAATGCTTCTCAATCCTTCGATCTTTCCAAGTTTCCTTCCACACTATATTGCTCCGAAACTTCACAAAAACCCTGAAAAATACAACAAGAGTCAAATTTCTCTATTTAACACAATTATTTCTGTAATACCCTCACCCGACTACAGTGTAGCCGAGCAAGTCGTGCTACATTCGGTGTCGGAGCACCCTAACTTATCTTACTTTATGTATTTAAAAATTTTGTTCTTATTATATTTAATATCGACTATTTTTTGATAGAGAAACTAACAGAGTTTCCCCTATTTTATTATCATTTGACGCGTTTTACTATTCACTTGTTTAAAAAATTCAATAATATTTTAAAATAAAAATCTCATCAATTATTCTCATAATCATCTCATAATTCACATCTCATTCATATATCTCAATTTCATATTCATTTCCATGCATTTCCATGCATGCACAATTTATATATATAAGTTCTCAAGTTTCATTAATTTACATGATTTACAGACTAATTAAATAAATTCATAATTTACATGATCTACAAATTAATTACAGCTCCATAATCTATATTTGAACATACAATTCACAGTTTACATTACAAATAATAACTAATTATACTGTACAAAATACATAATATGATCAATATGGGCCATATCTACATGCATTGCTAAGGAGGTGATAACCTTGAACACTCTGCAGATCAGAACTCTAAAATCTCTGTTTGGTATTCACTGGGCTTTAACTTCAGTACCTGCGCAAGGAAACAAATCCATCGCGCTAAGCATTGCTGCTTAGCAGTGCAATAATATAACAAGAAAATAATATAACAAGTAAAAATAATTAGAGCATATTTTCTATATTCAAGAATTTTACTAGGTTCATATGAAATTTGCCATACAGTACTTTTTTTTTGTCATTTATGTAGTATATTTCTTTTTCATTTATGTTCCTCTCTAGAATCACTTCTTTCATAAGTTTACAATAATCATTTATATAATATACAAATAAATCTAAAATTTATACTTATATTCTTATGAAAATCACATTTGTAATGTTATTTAAGTTATAATTCTTCTACTAGTCTTTTTATCACTTCCTTGATACTTTCTCAATTGTTTACAATCATTTCATAATATTTAAAATTTTTAGAACTACTTTAATTTGCTTCAAATCATTCTAAGGAACAAATTTTTGGAGCTAATCTAATTTATTTCAGAACTTCTTCTCATTTATTTACTTTCTAGCATTTTTAATTGCTAATATTCATAACTTATTTTAATAAATTAGACTGCCCAAGTAACCTACGATAGGCTGACTAAACTGGATAATGGGTCGTTGGCACTGGACACTGTGGTGCCTCGGGCAATCATACCATGGGACGCAGAACATCAACCACGTATGCAGTCAGTATGGCTAAAAAGCCATGATAACACATAATCGGGAATTAAGTCATGAGTGCGGGTACAAAGCCATAAATGCGAGCATAAAGCCATGAATACGGGCATAAAGCCATGAATACAGGCGTAAAGCCTTTCGCAGTACTGCTAAAACAATACCCTATTGGCATGCCAATTTATCCAATCTGACGCACATGTCTAAGCAATACAAGGCACATAATATCATTAAATATTAATATATTGTGTTTTATGACTTCATTATTTCATGATAAATTTCAATTATAATTCATACACTCATTTGATCATTTATATGATCACAATTCACATCAATTATCCTTTTATACCATTGCACTCAAAGTACTTTTCCTTTCTACAATAATGAGAACTAATGTCTTATTCATACATTAATATGATTCATTTATTCATTCATTATGTCATTCATATTAATCACAATTCAAAACAATGGTTCACATTTACCATTGTATTCAAAATATTTTTTTCCTTTCTCATTTATACATTCAAAAATCTACTTATATAATTACAAATTTTATATTTCAAGTTGAGTTACTAATATTTTATGAATTCTATTTGTGATGGGCATATAAGCCCTAACTATCTATTCCCATCAATTACGTGACTTATTTTTCATGTTTCAAGTAATCCATGAACATTTCATGGATTTCAAATTTATGGCCATAATTTCCCTTTAACAATTTTGACTAGGATGTATAGTCCACATTTGTCATACAATACTAAGCATTTAAGCTTAGAATTGGCTCAAGGTTTTCATCTTAATTTGCTAATCATTTTTATTACTATTTACCTTACTAGACAATCAAAATATTGACTTTTTCATACTTAATGGATATGTTAATTCTAATTACACCAAGATCCCACATTTTGAGTTTTACATTTGCTAGTATTAATTGCCAATTGCAATTTAAAGTCCCCTAGATGCATTTCTAAATTTTAACAATTGATTACCTAAGTTTACTATTCCATTAGACAATTTTACAGTGGAAACTGGGCTAACCTTTTTTCATCAAAGTTGTTCCTTATTGTGTCTTCTTTGATTCCCTTTTTGAATAACTCCATTTGGAGTTTTGTAGCTCATGTTATGGTCATTTTCCCATAACTGGCCAGATTGACCTGTACCTAGAATTTTTGGCCAATTTGGTTCTGCCAGATTAGGTGACTTAAGTTTGGTTGGCAATTTGACTAGGTTATGGTCTGAATTTGGATTTGTGTTATTCATGAAAGTTTTAGGGCTATGTCTCAGCTTTCTGCTGGTAAAATTTTAGATCAATTTATCTTTTCTACACTGAGTTATGATCTACATGATTTATTCATAATTTACATGATCTACAAATTAATTACAGCTCCATAATCTATATTTGAACATACAATTCACAGTTTACATTACAAATAATAACTAATTATACTGTACAAAATACATAATATGATCAATATGGGCCATATCTACATGCATTGCTGAGGAGGAGATAACCTTGAACACTCTGCAGATCAGAACTCTAAAATCTCTGTTTGGTATTCACTGGGCTTTAACTTCAGTACCTGCGCAAGGAAACAAATCCATCGCGCTAAGCATTGCTGCTTAGCAGTGCAATAATATAACAAGAAAATAATATAACAAGTAAAAATAATTAGAGCATATTTTCTATATTCAAGAATTTTACTAGGTTCATATGAAATTTGCCATACAGTACTTTTTTTTTGTCATTTATGTAGTATATTTCTTTTTCATTTATGTTCCTCTCTAGAATCACTTCTTTCATAAGTTTACAATAATTATTTATATAATATACAAATAAATCTAAAATTTATACTTATATTCTTATGAAAATCACATTTGTAATGTTATTTAAGTTATAATTCTTCTACTAGTCTTTTTATCACTTCCTTGATACTTTCTCAATTGTTTACAATCATTTCATAATATTTAAAATTTTTAGAACTACTTTAATTTGCTTCAAATCATTCTAAGGAACAAATTTTTGGAGCTAATCTAATTTATTTCAGAACTTCTTCTCATTTATTTACTTTCTAGCATTTTTAATTGCTAATATTCATAACTTATTTTAATAAATTAGACTGCCCAAGTAACCTACGATAGGTCGACTAAATCGATAATGGGTCGTTGGCACTGGACACTGTGGTGCCTCGGGCAATCATACCATGGGACGCAGAACATCAACCACGTATGCAGTCAGTATGGCTAAAAAGCCATGATAACACATAATCGGGAATTAAGTCATGAGTGCGGGTACAAAGCCATAAATGCGAGCATAAAGCCATGAATACGGGATAAAGCCATGAATACAGGCGTAAAGCCTTTCGCAGTACTGCTAAAACAATACCCTATTGGCATGCCAATTTATCCAATCTGACGCACATGTCTAAGCAATACAAGGCACATAATATCATTAAATATTAATATATTGTGTTTTATGACTTCATTATTTCATGATAAATTTCAATTATAATTCATACACTCATTTGATCATTTATATGATCACAATTCACATCAATTATCCTTTTATACCATTGCACTCAAAGTACTTTTCCTTTCTACAATAATGAGAACTAATGTCTTATTCATACATTAATATGATTCATTTATTCATTCATTATGTCATTCATATTAATCACAATTCAAAACAATGGTTCACATTTACCATTGTATTCAAAATATTTTTTTCCTTTCTCATTTATACATTCAAAAATCTACTTATATAATTACAAATTTTATATTTCAAGTTGAGTTACTAATATTTTATGAATTCTATTTGTGATGGGCATATAAGCCCTAACTATCTATTCCCATCAATTACGTGACTTATTTTTCATGTTTCAAGTAATCCATGAACATTTCATGGATTTCAAATTTATGGCCATAATTTCCCTTTAACAATTTTGACTAGGATGTATAGTCCACATTTGTCATACAATACTAAGCATTTAAGCTTAGAATTGGCTCAAGGTTTTCATCTTAATTTGCTAATCATTTTTATTACTATTTACCTTACTAGACAATCAAAATATTGACTTTTTCATACTTAATGGATATGTTAATTCTAATTACACCAAGATCCCACATTTTGAGTTTTACATTTGCTAGTATTAATTGCCAATTGCAATTTAAAGTCCCCTAGATGCATTTCTAAATTTTAACAATTGATTACCTAAGTTTACTATTCCATTAGACAATTTTACGTGGAAATCGGGCTAACCTTTTTTCATCAAAGTTGTTCCTTATTGTGTCTTCTTTGATTCCCTTTTTGAATAACTCCATTTGGAGTTTTGTAGCTCATGTTATGGTCATTTTCCCATAACTGGCCAGATTGACCTGTACCTAGAATTTTTGGCCAATTTGGTTCTGCCAGATTAGGTGACTTAAGTTTGGTTGGCAATTTGACTAGGTTATGTTCTGATTTTGGATTTGTGTTTTTCATGAAAGTTTTAGGGCTTTGTCTCACTTTTCACGGTAAAATTTTAGATCAATTTATCTTTTCGACACTGAGTTATGATCTACATGATTTATTCATAATTTACATGATCTACAAATTAATTACAGCTCCATAATCTATATTTGAACATACAATTCACAGTTTACATTACAAATAATAACTAATTATACTGTACAAAATACATAATATGATCAATATGGGCCATATCTACATGCATTGCTGAGGAGGAGATAACCTTGAACACTCTGCAGATCAGAACTCTAAAATCTCTGTTTGGTATTCACTGGGCTTTAACTTCAGTACCTGCGCAAGGAAACAAATCCATCGCGCTAAGCATTGCTGCTTAGCAGTGCAATAATATAACAAGAAAATAATATAACAAGTAAAAATAATTAGAGCATATTTTCTATATTCAAGAATTTTACTAGGTTCATATGAAATTTGCCATACAGTACTTTTTTTTTGTCATTTATGTAGTATATTTATTTTTCATTTATGTTCCTATCTAGAATCAATTCTTACATAACTTTACAATAATTATTTATATAATATACAAATAAATCTAAAATTTATACTTATATTCTTATGAAAATCACATTTGTAATGTTATTTAAGTTATAATTCTTCTACTAGTCTTTTTATCACTTCCTTGATACTTTCTCAATTGTTTACAATCATTTCATAATATTTAAAATTTTTAGAACTACTTTAATTTGCTTCAAATCATTCTAAGGAATAAATTTTTGGAGCTAATCTAATTTATTTCAGAACTTCTTCTCATTTATTTACTTTCTAGCATTTTTAATTGCTAATATTCATAACTTATTTTAATAAATTAGACTGCCCAAGTAACCTACGATAGGCTGACTAAACTGGATAATGGGTCGTTGGCACTGGACACTGTGGTGCCTCGGGCAATCATACCATGGGACGCAGAACATCAACCACGATGTAATCAGATGGCTAAAAGCCATGATAACACATAATCGGAATTAAGTCATGAGTGCGGGTACAAAGCCATAAATGCGAGCATAAAGCCATGAATACGGGATAAAGCCATGAATACAAAGCGTAAAGCCTTCGCGATCGCTAAAAAAATACCCTATAGGCATGTCAATTTATCCAATCTGACGCACATGTCTAAGCAATACAAGGCACATAATATCATTAAATATTAATATATTGTGTTTTATGACTTCATTATTTCATGATAAATTTCAATTATAATTCATACACTCATTTGATCATTTATATGATCACAATTCACATCAATTATCCTTTTATACCATTGCACTCAAAGTACTTTTCCTTTCTACAATAATGAGAACTAATGTCTTATTCATACATTAATATGATTCATTTATTCATTCATTATGTCATTCATATTAATCACAATTCAAAACAATGGTTCACATTTACCATTGTATTCAAAATATTTTTTTCCTTTCTCATTTATACATTCAAAAATCTACTTATATAATTACAAATTTTATATTTCAAGTTGAGTTACTAATATTTTATGAATTCTATTTGTGATGGGCATATAAGCCCTAACTATCTATTCCCATCAATTACGTGACTTATTTTTCATGTTTCAAGTAATCCATGAACATTTCATGGTTTTCAAATTTATGGCCATAATTTCCCTTTAACAATTTTGACTAGGATGTATAGTCCACATTTGTCATACAATACTAAGCATTTAAGCTTAGAATTGGCTCAAGGTTTTCATCTTAATTTGCTAATCATTTTTATTACTATTTACCTTACTAGACAATCAAAATATTGACTTTTTCATACTTAATGGATATGTTAATTCTAATTACACCAAGATCCCACATTTTGAGTTTTACATTTGCTAGTATTAATTGCCAATTGCAATTTAAAGTCCCCTAGATGCATTTCTAAATTTTAACAATTGATTACCTAAGTTTACTATTCCATTAGACAATTTTACAGTGGAAACTGGGCTAACCTTTTTTCATCAAAGTTGTTCCTTATTGTGTCTTCTTTGATTCCCTTTTTGAATAACTCCATTTGGAGTTTTGTAGCTCATGTTATGGTCATTTTCCCATAACTGGCCAGATTGACCTGTACCTAGAATTTTTGGCCAATTTGGTTCTGCCAGATTAGGTGACTTAAGTTTGGTTGGCAATTTGACTAGGTTATGGTCTGAATTTGGATTTGTGTTATTCATGAAAGTTTTAGGGCTATGTCTCAGCTTTCTGCTGGTAAAATTTTAGATCAATTTATCTTTTCTACACTGAGTTATGACCATTTGAACAAACACTGTTCATTTGGTCATTTTCAAGGGACAGCATGTTGGTCACCCAGATTAGGGTAATTTTTAGGTCAACTTGGTTTGGTTTTCTAGGCAGGATTTCTTCACTAAAGTTGTTCCATTATGTGTCTAGTTTCATGTCCAATTGGCCTTGCACTAATTGAACATATACAACTCCATTTATAGCTACCTAAACTTTCTAGACTCACACCCAGTCCTACAGGGCCACTCAAGGCAGCATACCATTTCAATTCCAATACCACAATTCACTTCAATTCCTCATCAAACACAGCCAAATTGTCACTAATTGACCATTAGAACTTCCATTCACCAAAACTTGAGCAAAACCCTAAGTTTTCTCTAAACCCTAACTTCCATACTCTACTTCCATGCAACCTATACTCTATCAACCTATCGATCCTATCCATCACATGTATACATTAATTGACATTAATATACAAACTTAATTGCAACTAAACCATCAAACCCTCACCCTCTCTTAGCTGCTAAAATTTGAAGTGACCTTAACATGCATATTTTTCTTTCTTTTTCCACAATTGCTAGTTGAATTTAAGGTTCTAACATGGATACAAAAAGAGAGAGGGAGAGAGATAGCACTAACCTTATTGGAGCTAACTCTCAAGCTTGCAAAACCTTCCTTTTCCTTCTTCTTTTTGCTGCCTAGTGGTGATTCAAGGTGTGAGAATCAATTTTAGTGAAGAGAGTAGATGATTTTATGGTAGAAAATCAAGGTTTGATAAGCTAATGGAAGAGCATCAATGGTGGTTTCTCTCTCTCACTTTCTCTCTTTCTTTGGTGTGACTGTTTGGAAGAAAATGGGGCTATTGGCTTTTTTTTTTTTTTTTTTTGCTTTTATCTCATTTTTTTGTTTCATTTTTATCCCTTTAGTTAATTTATTAAATTGTGATTGGGTGGAGATTTTAGTTACATCATGCTTATGTCACATATATGACTTTTATTTTATTTTTCTTTTCTTTTCTTCTCTACTCATTTTCAATTTAATTTTTAGTAATATTTATTCATATTTTATGTCATAATAATTATTTACTTAACTGGACAAGTCGGCCAAAAATCACCTCTGAAGGTAAAATGACCAAAATGCCCTCCGATTGGCTTAACAGACTAAAATTGTCTGTACCGATTGAAAAATTTTTCTAAGCATTTTCTTGGCATTCTAATGCCATATAATCCTCAATGACTCTTCTCTGGAGTCTCCAAAATTATTTTATGAATTTTTACCCTGGTCTAGGGCTCCTAGTTGCGAGAACCGCAACTTCCCACTGGGTTACCCATTGCTAGGGCACCGGCTCATTTAACTTGGTTGTATTTTATTTCTAAAATTTTTCCTAAATTTTTCTTATTAATATTTGAGTTAATTATGGTTCCTCACTTTAGTTTAAATATTTTTTCAAATGTTCTAGCTATTCGAACCGACACCGATCACCGAAATAGTAGAATGTACGGAATTACTACAGTGAGGGGTTACAATTCTTCCCCTCTAACAAAAATTTCGTTCTCAAAATTTACTCGGTGTAAATAGTCGTGGAGCTACTACCTCCTTATTTCTTCACCTTTTCGTGTTATCATACTTCACTTTTTCCTTAGTCTCAATCATATCCTCAAACAGTTCTATACTCATCATTTTTCATCTTAAATATAGTCTCCTTCTCATCTCCATTCGTTATCTCATTGTCTCTTTACTCTCTTATTCCATACCTTAACCTAAAATAAATGGAAAATACAGATCTGCAATAGTGTCACCTTGACTGTTATGAATGCAATGCATGATATGCAGTCTATCTAGGTCCAGAAACGCCTAAACCGCGCTCTGATACCAATAAATGTAACACCCTCACCCGACTACAGTGTAGCCGAGCAAGGCGTGCTACATTCGGTGCCGTAGCACCCTAACTTATCTTACTTTATTTATTTAAAAATTTTGTTCTCGTTATATTCAATATCGATTATTTTTCGACAGAGAAACTAACAGAGTTTCTCATATTTTATTATCATTTTATGCGTTTTACTATTCACCTGTTTGAAAATTCAATAATATTTTAAAATAAAAATCTCATCAATTATTCTCATAATCATCTCATAACTCACATCTCATTCATATATCTCAATTTCATATTCATTTCCATACATGCACAATTTATATATATAAGTTCTCAAGTTTCATTAATTGACATGATTTACAGACTGATTAAATAAATTCATAATTTACATGATCTACAAATTAATTATAGTTCCATAATCTATATTTGAACATACAATTCATAGTTTACATTACAAATAATAACTAATTATAATGTACAAAATACATAATATGATCTATATGGGCCCTATCTACATGCATTGCTGAGGAGGTGACAACCTTGAACACTCTGCAGATCAGAACTCCAAAATCTCTGTTTGGTATTCGCTGGGCTTTAACTTCTGTACCTACACGAGCAAATAAATCCATAGCGCTAAGTTTTGCTGCTTAGTGGTGCAATAATATAACAAGAAAATAATATAACAAGTAAAAATAATTGGAGCATATTTTCTATATTCAAGAATTTTACTGGGTTCATATGAAATTTGCCATACAGTATATTTTTTTTTCTCATTTATGTAGTACATTGTTTTTTCATTTATGTTGCTCTCTAGAATCACTTCTTTCATAAGTTTACAATAATCATTTATATAATGTACAAATAAATCTAAAATTTATACTTATATTCTTATGAAAATCACATTTGTAATGTTATTTAAGTTAATTCTTCTACTAGTCTTTTTAACTCTTTCTTGATACTTTCTAAGTTGTTTACAATCATTTTGTAATATTTAAAATTTTTAGAACTAGTTTAATTTACTCCAAATCATTCTAAAGAACAAATTTTTAGAGCTAATTTAATTTATTTCAGAAGTTCTTCACATTTATTTACTTTCTTGTATTTTTAATTGCTAATATTCATAACTTATTTTAATAAATTAGACTGCCCAAGTAACCTACGACAGGCTGACTAAACTGGATAACGGGTCGTTGGCACTGGACAACGCGGTGCCTCGGGTCATCATACCATGGGACGCAGAACGTCAACCACGTATGCAGTCAGTATGGCTAAAAAGCCATGATAACACATAATCGGGCATTAAGCCATCAGTGCGGGTATAAAGCCATGAATGCAGGCATAAAGCCATGAATACGGGCATAAAGCCATGAATACAGGGATAAAGCCTTTCGCAGTACTGCTAAAATAATACCCTATTGGCATGCCAATTTATCCAATCTGACACACATGTCCAAGCAATACAAGGGCACATAATATCATTAAATATTAATATATTGTGTTTTATGACTTCATTATTTCATGATAAATTTCAATTATAATTCATACATTCATTTGATCATTTATATGATCACAATTCACATCAATTATCCTTTTATACCATTGTATTCAAAGTACTTTTCCTTTCTACAATAATGAGAACTAATGTCTCATTCATACATTAATATGATTTATTTATTCATTAATTATATCATTAATATTGATCACAATTCAAAACAATGGTTCACATGTACCATTGTATTCAAAACATTTTTTTCCTTTCTCATTTATACATTCAAAAATCTACTTATATAATTACAAATTTTATATTTCAAGTTGAGTTAATAATATTTTATGAAGTCTATTTGTGATGGGCATATAAGCCCTAACTATATATTCACATCCGTAAGGTGACTTATTTTTCATGTTTCAAGTAATCCATGAACATTTCATGGATTTCAAATTTATGGCCTTAATTTCCCTTTAACAATTTTGACTAGGATGTATAGTCTACTTTTGTCATACAATTCTAAGGTTGTAAGCTTAGAATTGGCTCTATGTCTTTATCTTAATTTGCTAATCATTTTGATTACTATTCACCTTACTAGTCAATCAAAATGTTGACTTTTTCATACTTAATGGATATGTTAATTCTAATTACACCAAGATCCCACATTTTGAGTTTTACATTTGCTAGTATTAATTGCTAATTGCAATTTAAAGTCCCCTAGATGCATTTCTAAATTTTCAGTTTTGATTACCTAAGTTTACTGTTCCATTGGACAATTTAACAGTAGAAACTGGGCTAACCTTTCTTCATCGAAGTTGTTCCTTATTGTGTCTTCTTTAATTCCATTTTTGAATCACTCCATTTTGAGTTTTGTAGCTCAAGTTATGGTCATTTTATCATAACTGGCTAGATTGACCTGTACCCAAAATTTCTGGGCAATTTGGTTCTGCCAGATTTGGTGACCTAAGTTTGGTTGCCAATTTGACTAGGTTATGGTCTGAATTTGGATTTGTGTTATTCATGAAAGTTGTAAGGCGATGTCTCAAATTTCTGATGGTAAAATTTCAGATCAATTGAACTTTTCTACACTGAGTTATGACCACTTGAACAAACACTATTCATTTGGTCATTTTCAAGGGACAGCATGTTGGTCACTCGAATTAGGGTAATTTTTAGGTCAACTTGGTTTTATTTTCTGGGCAGGGTTTCTTCACCAAAGTTGTGCCATTATGTGTCTAGCTTCATGTGCAATTGGCCTTGCACCAATTGAACCTATACAACTCCATTTATAGCGACCCAAACCTTTTAGACTCACACCCAGTCTTGTAGGGCCACTTAAGGCAGCATACCGTTTCAATTCCAATACCACAATTCACTTCAATTTCTCATCAAACACAACCAAACAGTCACTAATTGACCATTAGGACTTCCATTCACCAATACTTGAGCAAAACCCTAAGTTTGCTCTAAACCCTAACTTCCATACTCTACTTCCATGCAACCTATACTCTATCAACCTATCCATCCTATCTATCACATGTATACATTAATTGACATTAATATACAAACTTTATTGCAACTAAACCATCAAACCCTCACCCTTTTTTAGCTGCTGAAATTTGAAGTGACCTTAACATGCATATTTTTCTTTCTTTTTCCACAATTCCTAGTTGAATTTAAGGTTCTAACATGGATACAAAAAGAGAGAGGGAGAGAGATAGCACTAACCTTATTGGAGCTAACTCTCAAGCTTGTGAAACCTTCCTTTTCCTTCTTCTTTTTGCTACCTAGTGGTGATTTAAGGTGTGAGAATCAATTTTAGTGAAGAAAGTAGATGATTTTATGGTAGAAAATCAAGGTTTGATAAGCTCATGGAAAAGCATCAATGGTGGTTTCTCTCTTTCACTTTCTCTCTTTCTTTGGTGCGGTTGTTTGGAAGAAAATGGGGCTGCTGGCTTTTTTTTTTTATCTCATTTTTTTGTTTCATTTTTATACCTTTAGTTAATTTATTAAGTTGTGATTGGGTGGAGATTTTAGTTACATCATGCTTATGTCATAATATGACTTTTATTTTATTTTTCTTTTCTTTTCTTCTCTACTCATTTTCAATTTAATTTTTAGCAATATTTATTCATATTTTATGTCATAATAATTATTTACTTAACTGGACAAGTCGGCCAAAAATTACCTCTGAAGGCGAAATGACCAAAATGCCCTCGGATTGGCTTAATAGACTAAAATTATCTGTATCGATTGAAAAATTTTTCTAAGCATTTTGTTGGCATTCTAATGTCATAGAATCCTCAATGACTCTTCTCTGGAGTCCCAAAAATTATTTTATGAATTTTTCCCCTGGTCTAAGGCTCCTAGTTGAGAGGAACCGCAACTTCCCACTGGGTTACCTATTGCTAGGGCACCGGCTCATTTAACTTGGTTGTATTTTATTTCTAAAATTTTTCCTAAATTTTTCTTATTAATATTTGAGTTAATTATGGTTCCTCACATTAGTTTAAATATTTTTCCAAATGTTCTAGCTGTTCGGACCGACACCGGTTATCGAAATAGTAGAATGTACGGAATTGCTGCAGTGAGGGGTTACAATTCTTCCCCTCTAATAAAAATTTCGTCCTCGAAATTTACTCGGTGTAAATAGTCGAGGAGCTACTAGCTCCTTATTTCTTCACCTTTTCGTGTTATCATACTTCACTTTCTCCTTAGTCTCAATCCTATCCTAAAACAGTTCTGTACTCATCATTTTTCATCTTAAATATAGTCTCCTTCTCATCTCCATTCGCTATCTCATTGTCTCTTCACTCTCTTATTCCATACCTTAACCTAAAATAAAAGGAAAATACAGATCTGCAATAGTGTCACCTCGACTCTTATGAATGCAATGCATGATATGCAGAATATCCAGGTCCAAAAATGCCTAAACCGCGCTCTGATACCAATAAATGTAACACCCTCACTCGACTATAGTGTAGCCGAGCAAGGCATGCTATATTCGGTGCCGGAGCACCCTAACTTATCTTACTTTATTTCTTTAAAAATTTTGTTCTCGTTATATTTAATATCGATTATTTTTCGACAGAGAAACTAACAGAGTTTCCCATATTTTATTATCGTTTGACGCGTTTTACTCTTCACCTATTTGAAAATTTCAATAATATTTTAAAATAAAAATCTCATCAATTATTCTTGTAATCATCTCATAATTCACATCTCATTCATATATCTCAATTTCATATTCATTTCCATGCATGCACAATTTATATACATAAGTTCTCAAGTTTCATTAATTTACATGATTTACAGATTGATTAAATAAATTAATAATTTACATGATCTACAAAGTAATTACAGTTCCATAATCTATATTTGAACATACAATTCATTGTTTACATTACAAATAATAACTAATTATAATGTACAAAATACATAAAATGATCTATATGGGCCCTATCTACATGCATTGCTGAGGAGGTGACAACCTTGAACACTCTGCAGATCAGAACTCCAAAATCTCTGTTTGGTATTCACTGGGCTTTAACTTCAGTACCTGCGCGAGCAAACAAATCCATCGCGCTAAGCATTGCTGCTTAGTGGTACAATAATATAACAAGAAAATAATATAACAAGTAAAAATAATTAGAGCATATTTTCTATATTCAAGAATTTTACTAGGTTCATATAAAATTTGCCATACAGTATATATATATTTTTTTATCATTTATGTAGTACATTGTTTTTTCATTTATGTTGCTCTCTAGAATCACTTCTTTCATAAGTTTACAATAATCATTTATATAATGTACAAATAAATCTAAAATTTATACTTATACTTATATTCTTATGAAAATCTCATTTGTAAGGTTATTTAAGTTAATTCTTCTACTAGTCTTTTTATCACTTACTTGATACTTTTTAAGTTGTTTACAATCATTTCGTAATATTTAAAATTTTTAGAACTAGTTTAATTTACTTCAAATCATTCTATGGAACAAATTTTTGGAGCTAATCTAATTTATTTCAGAACTTCTTCTCATTTATTTACTTTCTAGTATTTTTAATTGCTAATATTCATAATTTATTTTAATAAATTAGACTGCCCTAGTAACCTATGACAAGCTGACCAAACTGGATAACGGGTCGTTGGCACTGGACAACGCGGTGCCTTGGGCCGTCATACCATGGGACGCAGAACGTCAACCACATATGCAGTCAGTATGGCTAAAAAGCTATGATAACACATAATCGGGCATTAAGCCATGAGTGCGGGTATAAAGCCGTGAATGCGGGCATAAAGCCATGAATCCGGGCATAAAGCCGTGAATCCAGCCATAAAGCCTTTCGCAGTACTGCTAAAACAATACCCTATTGGAATGCCATTTTATCCAATCTGACACACATGTATAGGCAATACAAGGGCACATGATGTCATTAAATATTAATATATTGTGTTTTATGACTTCATTATTTCATGATAAGTTTCAATTATAATTCATACATTCATTTGATCATTTATATGATCACAATTCATATCAATTATCCTTTTATACCATTGTACTCAAAGTACTTTTCCTTTCTACAATAATGAGAACTAATGTCTCATTCATATATTAATATGATTCATTTATTCATTCATTATGTCACTCATATTGATCACAATTCAAAACAATGGTTCACATGTACCATTGTATTCAAAACATTTTTTTCCTTTCTCATTTATACATTCAAAAATCTACTTATGTAATTACAAATTTTATATTTCAAGTTGAGTTACTAATATTTTATGAATTCTATTTGTGATGGGCATATAAGCCCTAACTATCTATTAACATCAATTAGGTGACTTATTTTTCATGTTTCAAGTAATCCATGAACATTTCATGGATTTCAAAATTTATGGCCTTAAATTCCCTTTAACAATTTTGACTAGGATGTATAGTCTACATTTGTCATACAATTCTAAGGTTTTAAGCTTAGAATTGGCTCTAGGTCTTCATCTTAATTTGATAATCATTTTGATTACTATTCACCTTACTAGTCAATTAAAATGTTGACTTTTTCATACGTAATGGATATGTTAATTCTAATTACACCAAGATCCCACATTTTGAGTTTTACATTTGCTAGTATTAATTGCTAATTGTAATTTAAAGTCCCCTAGATGCATTTCTAAATTTTAACAATTGATTACCTAAGTTTACTATTCCATTAGACAATTTTACAGTGGAAACTGGGCTAACCTTTTTTCACCAAAGTTGTTCCTTATTGTGTCTTCTTTGATTCCCTTTTTGAATCACTCCATTTGCAGTTTTGTAGCTCAAGTTATGGTCATTTTACCATAACTGGCCAGATTGACCTGTACCCAAAATTTCTGGGCAATTTGGTTCTGCCAGATTTGGTGACCTAAGTTTGGTTGGCAATTTGACTAGGTTATGGTTAGAATTTGGATTTGTGTTACTCATGAAAGTTGTAGGGCAATGTCTCAAATTTCTGATGGTAAAATTTCAGTTCAATTGAACGTTTCTACACTGAGTTATGACCATTTGAACAAACACTGTTCATTTGGTTATTTTCCAGGGATAGCATGTTGGTCACCCGGATTAGGGTAATTTTTAGGTCAACTTGGTTTTGTTTTCTAGGCAGGGTTTCTTCACCAAAGTTGTGCCATTATGTGTCTAGCTTCATGTCCAATTAGCAATGCACTAATTGAACCTATACAACTCCATTTATAGCTGCCCAAACCTTCTACACTCACACCCAGTCCTAAGGGCCACTTAAGGCAGCATACCATTTCAATTCTAATACCACAATTCACTTCAATTTCTCATCAAACACAACCAAATGGCCACTAATTGACCATTAGGACTTCCATTCACCAACACTTGAGCAAAACCCTAAGTTTGCTCTAAACCCTAACTTTCATACTCTACTTCCATGCAACCTATACTCTATCAACCTATCCATCCTATCTATCACATGTATACATTAATTGACATTAATATGCAAACTTAATTGCAACTAAACCATCAAACCCTCACCCTCTCTTAGTTGCTAAAATTTGAAGTGACCTTAACGTGCATATTTTTCTTTCTTTTTCCACAATTGCTAGTTGAATTTAAGGCTCTAACATGGATACAAAAAGAGAGAGGGAGAGAGATAGCACTAACCTTATTGGAGCTAACTCTCAAGCTTGCAAAACCTTCCTTTTCCTTCTTCTTTTTTCTGCCTACTAGTGATTTAAGGTGTCAGAATCAATTTTAGTGAGGAAAGTAGGTGATTTTATGGTAGAAAATCAAGGTTTGATAAGCTCATGGAAGAGCATCAATGGTGGTTTCTCTCTCTCACTTTCTCTCTTTCTTTGGTGTGGCTGTTTGGATGAAAATGGGGCTGCTGGCTTTTTTTTTTATCTCATTTTTTTGTTTCATTTTTATCCCTTTAGTTAATTTATTAAATTGTGATTGGGTGGAGATCTTAGTTGCATCATGCTTATGTCATAATATGACTTTTATTTTATTTTTCTTTTGTTTTCTTCTCTACTTATTTTCAATTTAATTTTTAGCAATATTTATTCATATTTTATGTCATAATAATTATTTACTTAACTGGACAAGTCAGCCAAAAATCACCTCCAAAGGCAAAATGACCAAAATGCCCTCCGATTGGCTTAACAGACTAAAATTATCTGTATCGATTGAAAAAAAATTTTTAAGCATTTTCTTGGCATTCTAATGTCATAGAATCCTCAATGACTCTTCTCTGGAGTCCCAAAAATTATTTTATGAATTTTTCCCCTGGTCTAAGGCTCCTAGTTGAGAGGAACCACAACTTCCCACTGGGTTACCCATTGCTAGGGCACCGACTCATTTAACTTGGTTGTATTTTATTTCTAAAATTTTTCCTAAATTTTTCTTATTAATATTTGAGTTAATTATGGTTCCTCACTTTAGTTTAAATATTTTTCCAGACGTTCTAGCTGTTCGGATCGACACCGGTCATCGAAACAGTAGAATGTACGGAATTGCTACAGTGAGGGTGTTACAATTTCAACAAGGCTATAAACATTTGCCTAGTAGATAACTATACTTTAATCAACTGAATTAAACATAAAAACACATTAAAAACACTAAATGTGATGAGAGTAAAATTAATAATTTATGCACTTATCAAATTCCCCCACACTTATTCCATTCTTGTCCTTAAGCATGACGTAAATTCTCTATTAACTCCACTTAGAAGTTCCTTAACTTCACCCTATCAAAACATTCTCTAATAAAAGATTAAAAATTTGAAAGAAGAGGCAAGTAAGGTAACAACTATCACAACAAATTCCATCAACATCATACCAATATATCAACAATTTTCTAACATAAATCAATAGGCTTGAAATCAATTAAGCTCACACAATTAGAGTTCCATAAAATTTTAAATCAATACATACAAAAACACAAGGTTAATTTATCAAGGCACAACAATTATAGCTCTTTGCAAATCTTGGGGAGATAGGAATGCCTTATATATATATATATATATATATATATATATATGAAATTGGTACTTCTCTCTTGTCACAGTTATTTCTAACCATCACCTTCAGAAAAGTAACTTGCTCATATCCTAGCTAGCTTTTGGCCTGAGAATCGATATGGGGTTCATGAAGACCCCTTGTTAGTTTGCTTAACTAAAACAGCGGAGCAATTTTCAAGTTCAACCTTTTATTTCTCCCAACTTATGCATCTACATATTATAAAGTGCCCTGATAGATTAGACAAAGTTCTGGAATATGCATGACACTAGTTTAAAGAACACATAACTAATTATTTCACTATTAAATCAAGCCTAAATGATTTATGCATGAAAAAATTTTTCTCTATGGTATGGAGAAGAGGGAAAATCCATTATTAAAGTTACTATTACCTTGCCTAAAATCTCAAAAATTCAATCTGAAGTAGAAAAATTATTTCAAGGACAGAGCACTTCTCTTCGAGAATTAATATAGAATCATGAATCAAGCTTATAAGAACAATTTTTATTTTTATTTATTTATTAAAGCAACAAATTTCTCCTCCCCCACACTTAAAACTTACATTGTCCCCAATGTAAAGCCTAAATGCAAAAGAAAAGGAATAAAAAAAATGCTAGAAAATAAAATAAAATAAGGGAAAGAAAATAAATCTGATTGTGGCTAACAAGTGACCCATGGATTGCCTCCCAATAAGCGCCTTTGTTTATTATCGTTAGCTCGACATAGCTAAACTCTGTAATCCTCATAAATTGGGTTACTCAATTTGAGTTCCTCCACTGTATGCTTCTGAAACCCTTCATAAAATGGCTTGAGTCTATGACCATTGACCTCCTAAACTTTGAATTTTAACTGCACCATAAGGAAACACATTAGTAACAACAAAGAATCCAATTCAATGAGAATGCAACTTACCAGGCATCAACTTCAATATGGAATTATACAATAAAACTTTTTGCCCAACCACAAATTGCTTCCTTAGAATTAGTTTGTCATGGAATGCCTTGGTCTTTTCCTTATAGATCTTAGAGTTCTCATAAGCCTCAAGTCAAATTTCCTCTAATTCTTGCAATTGAAATTTTCTTTCCACACCAGCAGTATCCTAATCCAAATTACATTGTCTAACAGCCCAATAAGCCTTTATGTTCTATCTCCACAGGAAGGTGACATAACTTACCAAATACCAATCTGAACGGGGACATACCTATGGGTGTCGTATAAGTAGTCCTATAAGCCCACAAAGCATCATCAAGTCTAAGGCTCCAATCTTTTCTATTTGGCTTCACTGTTTTTTCTAAAATGGACTTGATCTCTTTATTAGACACCTCTACTTGCCCACTTGTTTGAGAATGATAAGCTGTAGATATTTTATGGAAAACACCATATCTCCTCAACAATGCCTCAACAGTTCTATTACAAAAATGTGTGCCCCGGTCACTGATTATAGCTCTAGGAACTCCAAACCTGCTAAAAATGTTTGACTTGATAAAACCTACGACAGCTTTAGAATCATCAGTCCTGGTGGCTTTGGCTTCCACCCATTTCGAAACATAATCAACAGCAAGTATTATATAAAAAAAGCCAAAAGAAGAAGAAAATGGACCCACAAAATCAATACTCCACACATCAAAAATCTCACAAACAAGTATTAGATTCTGAATCATCACATCCCTATGGGTTAAACTTCCTGTTCTTTGACATTGTTCACAAATTTTGCAAATAAAATATGAATCACGAAATATAGTGGGTGTGACACCCCTTACCGGTCTACAGTGTAGCCGAGCAAGATATGCCACACAGTGTGCCAGAGCACCAATTCAAGTTACCCTTTTTAAACTCATTTATCTACAATTTTGATTAATCTGAATTTTTTTGCAAACTTTATAGAAAATCCGGCAGAGTGCCAGCTATAAATTGGAAAAAAAGTTCTTCTGAACCTATTTAAAAGACGCTTCCAATAAAATTTTCAAATTCAGAACTCCATTATACACACATCTCAACTCAATCTCAAAATCACAACACTATTTTCAGAAATTTTTTTTTTTTTTTGTTCACATCATCACTTGAAGCATATTCATGTATATTTCTCAACATTTCATTTTTCAACATAATATATAGAAAATTTCAATAACATGAAATTTCATATATTTACATTATCACATAATTTCAAAAGTTTATAGTTACAATCTAAAACTAACACAAAATGGAAAAATACAAAATGCCACCCAAAGTCTTAATGTCCTACCAAGTGCACTGCAGATGTGAGGTGACTCTGGACTCAGTATGTAGCTCTGAAAGTTCACCCGGTCTGATGTCTGCTGGGCTCCCCAGCTATGTCTCGATACTGCTGCGTGGCAAAGCGGCGCTAAGCAAGTCTGCTTAGTGGTGACAATATAAAATAAAATAACTAAAATAAAGTAAATATGCAGAATGTATGTTTACATCTTTTGTAGACTTAATTTTTGATATTTATTGCAGTATTATTCGATTAAAATTTGATAAGATTTATTATCATTGCCCGAGTAACCCATTCTAGTCGACTGGACTGGATAAACGGGTAAACTGGTACTGGGTACTAAGTACCTCGGACTATCACACCATCGGTCACATTGTGTCTCCCAGTGTGCAACAAAACAGCTAATAAGCTGTAATAATTATCAGGGATAAAACCCGAATATAACAACTAAATCAACATAGTCAAAGGCTATTATGTCACAGAATGGCACGTGAGGCCATAAAACACAGAATGGCATGAAGCCATATGCAGTACTGCTAACAGAACCCTATTGGCATGCCAACCTATCTAAACCAATCTTGCCAGGTGTACTAGGGCATGTTACACTCTTAAATTATAAAATTCTTGAAATTCAAGTTTAAGTGTTACCATTCAATTATTAGTCAACAAAAATGCTGACTTTTACATGGATAATAGGTACATTGGTTTTAATACTCCCAACATACCATATTTTGCATTCTAAAATTGTTGGTATTGGTTGCCAATACCATTTATAAGCTTAATGTTAATTGTTCAAAATTTTCAGATTTCAAGCTCTGTGTTTACTGTTTCATTAGTCATTTTTGCAGTGGGAATTTGGAAAAGTGGTCAACATGAAAGTTGTTCCTTATTTTGTCTAGTTACATTTCTTTTCTTGAATCACTCCATTTGGAGTTTTGTAGCTCAAGTTATGGCCCAAAAACCACAACTGGCCGGATTACAAATTTTCCAGATTTTTTGGACTGACCAAATCTATAGTATTTTGAGCAGTGAGTGCAGGTCACTTTTTGAATATGTCATGGTCATAATTTGGGTTATGTTTCTTCATGAAAGTTGTAGGTCTATATTTCAATTCAATTGGACCTTTCTACACAGAGTTATGACCAAATGACTAAACACTATTCATTTGGTCATTTTACCCAGGCAGATTGCAGGTCACCCGGATTAGGGCAATCTTTAGGTCAACTTGGTTTGGTTTTCTGGGCATGGTTTCTTCACCAAAGTTGTGCCATTATGTGTCTAGTTTCATGTACAATTGGCCTTGCACCAATTAAACCTCTACAACTCTAGTTATTGTTGCTCAAACCTGTTGGAATCATGCTCAGTCCTACAAGTCAACAAGGGCAGCCACACTAACTTCAATTCCCACTACACAAACCACTTTATTTCTGATTCACACACAGCCAAATGGTCAATACTTGACCATTATAACTCTCTTTCACCAAATACATGAACAAGTCTCAATTTCATGCTCAAACCCTAGCTCAACCATCTCAAAACTTGCATTCACTTACCTTTCACTATCCTAACCAATAGATTAATGTTAAGGGCAGCCACAATACCATTTTAATTCTAAGAATTCTTCAAAACTCAACCAAGTTCAAGGCTGCTGGGATTTTAAGCAAGACATACACATGATATTTACTAAATTTTTTTGTAAATTTGCATCAATTACCACTCCTTCAACATGAATTGAAAGATAAAAATCAAGGTTAGTCACTAACCTCTAATGGAGCTAATCCAAAGCTTGCAAGAACTCTTCCTTTTGATTTCTTTTTGCTCCCAAAAGATTCACCAAGATGAAAGAGCAAGCTTTTGTGTTAACACTTAGGGTTTTTGTTGGAAGAAAACTAGGGAAAATGAAGGTTTGGAAGCTTGTTAATGGAGGAGTGAGGGAGAGAGCATAGGTGACGTTTTGAGGAAGGGAGAGGCTGCTGGTTTGTTCCAGATTTCTGCCCTCTTTTCTTTATTTTTAATGTGTTATAATTGTATTTCTTGAATTTTGATTGGCCAAAGATTTTAATGACCTCATGCTTACTTAAGGATTAGGTAATAAATCCAATTTATTTTCATTTTCTTTTCTTTCCTTTGCTATTCATTTTTAATTAATTTTTCATCAATGTTTGTTCATATTTTATGTCATATAATTCACTTACATAAATGGACAAGGTGGTCAAAAATCATCTCTGAAGACGAAATGACCAAAATGCCCTCCGTTTGGCTTAACGAGCCAAAGTTGTTTGTACCGATTGAAAAATTTTTCTAAGTATTTTATTGGAATTCTAATGCCATAAGAACCTCAATGACCCTTCTCTGGAGTCCCAAAAATTATTTTATAAATTTTCCCCGGGTCTAGGGTTGCTAACGGCCTTCACTGTCACTTCCCTTTCGGGTTACTCATCCTTGGGGTTTCAGCTCGTTTAACCTTAGTGTATTTGGTTTCTAAAAATTTTCCTTGATTTTTATGAGCATTATTTAGTTTATTTATAACTCCTCACTCTAGTCTATTTAGAATTTCAAACATTCTAGCTGCCTAAATCGACATTGGTCGCCTGAACAGTAGACTGTACAGACTAGCTAAAGTGAGGATGTTACAACTCTTCCTTTCTAACAAAAATTTCGTCCTCGAAATTTACCTGATGCAAACAGTTGAGGGAACTGTTGCCTCATCGTCTCTTTACTTTCCCAAGTTGCCTCCTCGATATTATGGTGCCTCCAAAGTATTTTCGCTAGTGAAATTTGTTTATTTCTCAGTTCCTTCACTTTTTGAGCCAAGATTCGTATGGGTTCTTCTACATATGTCAAGTCTGGTTGGATTTCAATCTCTTCCATGGAGATGACATGTGAAGGGTTTGAGCGATATCTTCTTAGCATAGAAACTTGGAATACACTATGGATCTTATCCAGTTCTAGTGGTAAAGCTAGCTGATAGGCTACTGGTCCCACACGTTCAATGACTTCATATGGGCCAATGAACGTAGGACTTAACTTACCCTTTCTTCCAAACCTCAGTACTTTCTTCCATGGTGAGACTTTGAGAAACACTTTGTCGCCAACTGCATACTCTATCTCTTTTCTCTTCAAATTGGCATAAGATTTTTGTCTATCTGAGGCAACTTTCAAATTAGCTTTGATTATCTTCACTTTCTCCTCAATCTGTTTCACCAGGTCTGGTCCTACCAGCTTATCTTCACCCAATTCAGTCCAACATACTGGGGTTCTACACTTCCTCCCATACAGTACTTCATACGGGGCCATTTGAATGCTAGCTTGGTAGCTATTATTATATGTAAATTCTGCTAGCGGGAGATATCTATCCTAACTCCCCTCAAACTCAATGACACAACTTCTCAGCATATCCTCCAAGATCTATTACACAATTCACATTGTTACTATCATTTCAATTTATTATTTGTGAAAATTCAATTAGTTTTTAGGTTTACCTGGATTACTCGTTTTGACTGTCCATTCGTCTAAGGATGAAAAGCCGTGCTAAAGCGGAGTTGTGTGCCCAAGGCTTCTTGCAACTTTTTCCAGAATCTCGATGTAAACCTTGGGTCTCGATCAGATATGATGGAAAGTGAGATTCCATGCAGTCTAACTATCTCATTGATATACAATTCTGCTAGCTTCTCCAGTGAGTAGTCAGTCCTAACTGGCAGAAAATGTGCTGACTTTGTCAATCTGTCCACTATCACCCATACAACATCATGCTTCTTCTGGGTGAGAGGTAGACCACTAACAAAATCCATAGTGACCCGGCCCCATTTCCATTCAGGTATGCTTATAGGCTGTATTAACCCTGATGGAACTTGATGTTCTGCTTTAACTTGCTGACATGTCAAAAACTTGGTAACATAGTCAGCTATATTCTTCTTCATACTAGGCCACCAATAATGAGGCTTCAAATCATTATACTTTTTTGTGCTACCCGGGTGCATAGCATAAACACTAGTGTGTGCTTCTTTCAGAATACTAGTCTTCAGTTCCCCATCATCTGGTACACACACTCTTCCTCTGTAGTACAGACACCCATCCATTTTCATCTCATAATTAGTTTCCTTCCCCTCTGGAATTTTACCCACAATAGCCATCAATTTGACATCAGCCTTCTGCCCATCTTGTATCTACTATAGTAGGTATGGCCTCACTTGTAACTCAGCCAAAATAGCTCCATCTTGAGCTAAGGACAGACGACCATTTAATGATCTTAAAGTTGTGATGGATTTTTTGCTCAAGGCATCAGCAACTACATTTGCCTTCCCAGGATGATAATCTATCACACAATCATAGTCCTTTAGGAACTCAATCCATCGCCTCTGTCTAAGATTGAGCTCCTTCTGGGTTGGCAAATATTTTAGACTTTTATGGTCTGTATAGATGTAACATTTTTAACCATACAAATAATGCCTCCATATCTTCAATGCGAAGATTATTGCTGCTAACTCCAGGTCATGAGTAGGATAATTCTGTTCATGTGGTCTTAACTGCCTAGAAGCATAGGCGACCACTTTCCCCTCTTGCATCAATACACACCCTAACCCATTATGCGAGGCATCACTATAGACCACAAAGTCTTTTCCGACACCGTTGTGTGTTAACACTGGTGCTTCATCAACATAGCCTTGACCTCTCAAAGCGGCTTGGCACTTGTCGTTCCAGCCAAATTTCACATTCTTATGTAACAACTTGGTCATTGGAGCAGCTATAAGAGAAAACCCCTTCACAAATCTTCTGTGATACCCAGCTAGCCCCAAGAAACATCTGACCTCAGTTGTATTTCTGGGAGGTTTCCATTCCATCACTACTTCTATCTTTTTGGGATCCACACTAATCCCTTCAGCTGATACTATGTGTCCAAGAAAGGAGATTTCACTCATCGAGAAGTCACACTTGGACAACTTAGTATACAGCTTCTTTTCTCGCAGGGTTTGCAGAACAATTCTCAAATGTTCATCATTTTCTTCCCTGGTCTTGGAATACACCAGAATATCATCAATAAAGACCACTATAAACTGATCTAAGTATGGATGGAAGATACGGTTCATAAGGTCCATAAATGCTACTGGTGCATTTGTTAACCCAAACGGCATCACTAGAAATTCATAATGCCCATATCGGGTTCTGAATATAGTTTTTGACACATCTGCATCCTCTACCCTCAACTGATGATACCCTGATCTGAGATCAATTTTTGAAAATACACCGGCTCCCTTCAACTGATCAAACAGATAGTCAATTCTAGGCAATGGATATTTATTCTTTACAGTTACTTTGTTCAACTACCGGTAATCAATACACAATCTCAAGGTTCCATCCTTCTTCTTCACAAACATCACCGGAGCTCCCCATGGTGACACACTAGGGCATATGAACCCCTTATCGAGTAACTCTTGCAACTGAATTTTCAACTCCCTCAATTTAGTGGGTGCCATCCTATAAGGAGCAATAGAAATTGGTGCTGTACCCGGCATTACCTTAATAGCAAACTCGACTTCCCTTTCTGGTGGTAAACCAGGCAATTCTTCAGGAAACACATCTGAGAAGTCTCTCACTATGGGTATATCACACAAATTTGGTTTAGCCTATCTAGTATCAACCACGTGTGCTAGGTAAGGTTCAAAACCGTTCCTCATCAATCTTCTTGCAACTGTGGCTGAGATAACATTGGACAGGAAATCTGTCCTTTCACCCACAACAGTAATCTCATTACCCTCAGAAGTTTTCAGAGAAATTCTCTTCAACTTGCAATCAACTATTGCCTAATGACGTGACAACCAATCCATTCCCAAAATCACGTGAAACTCGTGAAAGGGCAATTTAATTAGGTTTGCTGAGAATTCATACCCCTGAATCCTCAACGGGTAATCTTTATACACCTTATTCACTACCACACTGTGGCCTAGTGGATTTGTGACCAGAATTTCTTGATCACTCTCCTCTACTGAAACTCCCCTCTCTATGGGTAGTTTGATGCAGATGTATGAATGAGTGGATCCTAGATCCACCAATGCATGTACAGAAGTGTTGTAGAGAGAGAATGTACCCCTGATGACGTCCGGGGCATCTTGCTCCTCCTGAGCTCTGATGGCATAGGCCTTGGCAAGCACTCTGGCCTCTAGCCTCTCAGCTGACTCAGATGCAGGCCTCAGTGATGGACCAAGCGCCAGTTACGGGCTTTCTACCCCTTTGTAGTGCAGAGCAGTGCATGCGCTTGTGTTGGAGCGATTCTGATGAGTCCTCTTCGAACAATTTTTAATCTGATGTTCTGTAGATCCACACTGTAAGCATGCACCAGTCACTCGCCAACAATCCCCTTTATGCCACTTCTGGCAGTACGGACAGGCAGAATATGCTAGGGCTAGTCCCCTAAACACCGTCCCTAGAGAGCTGCCCACTGATGGTGTGGACTGGCCTCTCCTAGGTGTAAACTACGATGCAGGCCCCGAGACCGACCACGACCTTGTGGTTGTCCCAACCACGAGCAGGAGGACCCTTACTCTTCTTACTGGGAGCAGAAAATGAATTGGATTGACCTGGACCCCTCTTCTGCTGTCTTTCCCTTCTATTTTGCTCATTTATTCGGACTCTTTCTACTTTCGATGTAGCATCTACTAATTTGGCAAAATCTGTGATCTCCAATGCTGTTATCATGACTTTGATATTGTCATTGAGCCCTTCTTTGAACCTTCTACACCTCTCTGCCTCTGTACTCTACCACTGATAGTTGCCTCTGTCTTAGACTAATAAATTCTCTTCTTCTCTCTTCTAAATATACTTTACTGACAAATTTCTTCCTGAACTCTATGAGGAAGAATTCCCAGGTGATCCGTTCCGGTTGCACCTCACTGGTTACTATGTCCCACCACTAATATGCATCATCTTGAAGTAGGGATATAGCACCTTCCAGGTTCTGCTCGGGGGTGCAATTAAGCTTTTTCAGCACTCTGATTGTTCTATCCAACCAGTTTTCTACTGTCATGGGATCATCCTCCTTCTTCCCAAAGAAATCCACAGCCCCATGTTTTCGCAGTTTCTCCAGATGGGACTTCTGTGGTGCTGGTGGAGGTTGTGGCTGTGGTTGTGGTGGTGGAATTGCCCCCATCATTTGCCGGTAAAACTCGGTCATTTGTTGAAATAATGCAAACTGAGGTTGGGCAGGTGCCTCAGCTACTGGTGGAGCAGATTCTCCCCTTCCCCCAAATTTAGCCCTTGGTGGAGCACGACTCTCCACCTCTTCATCAACTGCTCTTTGAGAAGCAGGATCCATATCCTAATCAAAATAAGAAAATAAACAGATCTGCATCAGTGTCACCTTAACACTTACAAATGCAATGCAATGGTATGCACTTTATCTAGGCCTAGAAACGCCTAAATCGATGCTCTAATACCACTAAATGTGACACCCCTTACCTGTATACAGTGTAGTCGAGCAAGATATGCCACACAGTGTGCCGGAGAACTAATTCACATTTCCATTTGAAGTTACCCATTTTAAACTCATTTATCTACAATTTTGATTAATCTGAATTTTTTTTGCAAATTTTATAGAAAATCCGGCAGAGTGCCGGCTATAAATTGGAAAAACAGTTCTTTTGAACCTGTTTAAAAGACACTTCCAATAAAATTTTCAAATTCAGAACTCCATTATACACACATCTCAACTCAATCTCAAAATCACAACACTATTTTCAGAATTTTTTTTTTTGTTCACATCATCACTTGAAGCACATTCATGTATATTTCTCCACATTTCATTTTTCAAAATAATATACAGAAAATTTCAATAACATGAAATTTTATATATTTACATTTTCATATAATTTCAAAAGTTTATAGTTACAATCTAAAACTAATACAAAATGCAAAAATACAAAATGCCACCCAAAGTCCTAATGTCCTACCAAGTGCACTGCAGATGTGAGGTGACTCTGTACTCAGTATGCAACTCTGAAAGTTCACCCGGTCTGATGTCTGCTGGGCTCCCCAGCTATGTCTCCAGTACCTGCGCGTGGCAAAAGCAATGCGCTAAGCAATTCTGCTTAGTGGTAACAATATAAAATAAAATAACTAAAATAAAGTAAATATACAGAATGTATGTTTACATCTTTGGTAGACTTAATTTCTGATATTTATTGCAGTATTATTCGATTAAAATTTGGTAAGATTTATTATCATTGCCCGAGTAACCCATACTAGTCAACTGGACTGGATAAACGGGTAAACTGGTACTTGGTACTAAGTACCTCAGACCATCACAGCATCGGTCACATTATGTCTCCCGGTGTGCAACAAACAGCTAATAAGTGGTAATAATTATCAGGGATAAAACCCGAATATAACAACTAAATCAACATAGCTAAAGGCTATTATGTCACAGAATATCACGTGAGGCCATAAAATAGAGAATGACATGAAGCCATATGTAGTACTGCTAATAGAACCCTATTGGCATGCTAACCTATCCAAATCAATCTTGCTAGGTGTACTAGGGCATGTTACACTCTTAAATTATACAATTCTTGAAATTCAAGTTTAGGTGCTACTATTCAATTCATTAGTCAACCAAAATGTTGACTTTTACATGGACAATAGGTACATTAGGTTTAATACTCCCAACATACCACATTTTGCATTATAAAATTATTGGTATTGGTTGCCAATACCATTTCTAAGCTTAATGTTAATTGTTCAAAATTTTCAGATTTCAAGCTTTGTGTTTACTGTTCCATTAGTCATTCTTGCAATGGGAATTTGGAAAAGTGGTCAACATGAAAGTTGTTTCTTATTTTGTCTAGTTACATTGCTTTTTTTGAATCACTCCATTTGGAGTTTTGTAGCTCAAGTTATGGCCCAAAACCACAACTAGTTGGATTACAAATTTTTTAGATTTTCTGGACTGACCAAATCTACAGTATTTTCAGTAGTGACTACAGGTCACTTTTTGAATATGTCATGGTCATAATTTGGGTTAGGTTTCTTCATGAAAGTTGTATATCTCAGCTTATTGCTGGTAAAATTTCAGGTCAATTGGACCTTTCTACACTGAGTTATGACCAAATGGCTAAACACTGTTCATTTGGTCATTTTACCAAGACAGATTGCAGGTCACCCGGATTAGGGCAATCTTTAGGTCAACTTGGTTTGATTTTCTGGGCATGATTTCTCCACCAAAGTTGTGTCATTATGTGTCTAGTTTCATGTACAATTGGCCTTGCACCAATTGAACCTCTACAACTCTAGTTATTACTGCATGAACCTGTTGGACTCATGCCTAGTCTTGCAGGTCACCAAGGGCAGCCACACTAACTTCAATTCCCATTGCACAAACCACTTCATTTCTTATTCACACACAGCCAAATGGTTCATAATTGACCATTAAAACTCTCTTTCACCAAATACATGAACAAGTCTCAATTTCATGCTCAAACCCTAGCTCAACCATCTCAAAACTTGCATTCACTTACCTTTCACTATCTTAACCAATAGATTAATGTTAAGGGTAGCCACAATACCATTTTAATTCTAAGAATTCTTCAAAACTCAACCAAGTTCAAGGCTGCTGGGATTTTAAGCAAGACATACACATGATATTTACTAAAGTTTTTTGTAAATTTGCATCAATTACCACTCTTTCAACATGAATTGAAAGATAAAAATCAAGGTTAGTCACTAACCTCTAATGGAGCTAATCCAAAGCTTGCAATAACTCTTCCTTTTGATTTCTTTTTGCTCCCAAAAAATTCACCAAGATGAAAGAGCAAGCTTTTGTGTTAACACTTAGGGTTTTTGTTGGATGAAAACTATGGAAAATGAAGGTTTGGAAGCTTCTTAATGGAGGAGTGAGGGTGAGAGCATAGGTGACATTTTGAGGAAGGGAGAGGCTGCTGGTTTGTTCCAATTTTTTGCCCTCTTTTCTTTATTTTTAATGTGTTATAATTGTATTTCTTGAATTTTGATTGGCCAAAGATTTTAATGACCTCATGCTTAATTAAGGATTAGGTAATAAATCTAATTTATTTTCATTTTCTTTTCTTTCCTTTGCTATTCATTTTTAATTAATTTTTCATCAATGTTTGTTCATATTTTATGTCATATAATTCACTTGCATAAATGGACAAGGTGGTCAAAAATCATCTCTGAAGACGAAATGAGCAAAATGCCCTCCGTTTGACTTAACGAGCCAAAATTATCTGTACCGATTGAAAATTTTTTCTAAGCATTTTCTTGGCATTCTAATGCCATAAGAACCTCAATGACCTTCTCTAGAGTCCCAAAAATTATTTTATAAATTTTCCCCGGGTCTAAGGTTGCTAACGGCCTTCACCGTCACTTCCCTTTTGGGTTACTCATCCCTGGGGTTTCGGCTCGTTTAACCTTAGTGTATTTGGTTTCTAAAAATTTTCCTTGATTTTTATGAGTATTATTTGGTTTATTTATAACTCCTCACTCTAGTCTATTTATAATTTCAAACATTCTAGTTGCCCAAACTGACATTGGTCGCCTGAACAGTAGATTGTACAGACTAGCTAAAGTGAGGATGTTACAATGGGCCAGTAAAAACCACAATCTAATATTTTTCTACCTATTCTTTTGGGTCCAAAATGACCTCCACATGCATAGGCATGACAAAATGCAAGAATAAATTGAATCTCATTATCAGGAACACATCTACTAATAACTTGATTTGAACAAAATTTTCACAAATACGGGTCATCCCACACATAATACTTAGCCTCACTTTTCAATTTCTCTTTCTTAAATCTACTCAAATCAAAAGGCACAACCTTAGTAACCAAATAATTCACTAAATTAGATACCAGGGGATCATACCTTACAATTTAAATGACTGCTCTTCAGGAAAAAGTTCCTGCAAAGGAAGTGGATCTTCTTGTGTCACTAACCTGCTCAAATGATCTGCGACCAGGTTCTCAGCTCCTTTCTTATCTTTCATTTGAAGATCAAATTCTTGTAGCAGAAGGATCCATCTAATCAACCTTGGTTTTGCTTCCTTCTTGGCCAAGAGAAACTTTAATGCTACATGATCAGGGAAGATAATTATTTTAGAAGCAAGCAAATATGACCGAAATTTATCTAAAGCAAAAACTATAGCCAGAAACTCTTTTTCAGTTGTAGAATAATTGCGCTAAGCTGAATTTAGTGTTCTGGATGCATAATAAATCACATGAAAGAGTTCCCAACACGCTGCCCCAAAACTGCTCCCACTGCATAATTACTTGTGTCACACATAATTTCAAACAGTATTGTCCAATCAGAAGCCTGGATAATGGGGGATGATGTCAATACAGATTTTAATTTGTCAAAAGCCTCCTTGCACTCTTCACTGAACTCAAAAGGAACATCTTTTTTCAAGAGTCTAGACAAAGGCAATGCTATCTTAGAGAAATCCTTAATGAACCTGCGATAAAAACCTGCATGACCAAGAAAAGAGCGTACTTCCTTCACAGTTGTGGCGTAGGGTAAGTTCACAATTAAATCAATTTTAGATTTATCCACCTCAATACCCCTATTAGAGACAACATGACCTAAAACAATCCCCTGTTCCACCATAAAATGGCACTTTTCATAGTTCAAAACAAGATTTTTCTCAATGCATCTCTCAAGAACAGAATTTAAATGATGTAAACATGCATCAAATGAATCACCATACATAGTAAAATCATCCATGAATACCTCAATGCAAGTGTCAATGTAATCTAAAAATATGCTCATCATGCATCTCTGAAATGTGGCAGGTGCATTACAAATCCCAAAGGCCATCCTTCTAAAAGCAAAAGTTCCAAAAGGGCAAGTTAAGGTAATCTTCTCTTGATCCTCTAGTGTAATCACAATTTGATTATATCCAGAAAAGCCATCAAGAAAGCAGAAATAAAACTTACCTGCTAACCGCTCAAGCATCTGATCAATGAATGGCAGTGGGAAGTGGTCCTTCCTTATTGTTGAATTCAGCTTGCGATAGTCTATGCACATTCGCCATCCACTTTGAATCCTCGTTAGAACAAGTTCATTATCTTGATTTGTTACCACAGTGACTCCTGATTTTTAAGCACTACTTGGACTAGACTTACCCATTTACTATCTGAAATTGGGTAAATAACTCCTGCATCCAGTAGCTTTAAAATCTCCTTCTTCACAACTTCCATCATCTGTGGGTTCAATCTCTTTTGACTTTCTCTACTCGGTTTAGCCTCATCCTCCAGTAAAATTCTGTGCATGCACACTGATGGACTTATACCTTTGATATCAGCTATTGTCCATCCAATTGCTTCCTTGTGTACCCTCAGAACCCTAATCAATCTGTCTTCTTGAATCTTTGGTAAATTACTTGAGATGATAACAGGGAGTATCTCATTGTCTCCCAAGTAAACATATTTCAAATGCTCAGGTAAAAGCTTGAGTTCAAGAGTTGGAGCCTGCACCACAGAAGGTAATAATTTTGTGTGAGATATAGGTAAGTCAAACTTTGATACTTCATACCTTTTTGGAGCAAGATGTAATGACTGCAATGCCATTATTGCCTCTTGAACCTCTACACTTAATGGTGGATTGGCACTGATTTCTTGAATTCCTTGACTAATCACCACTTCTAACTCATCCGCCGTGCTTAGTTCAAAAACGTCCTGCACAATTGTATCACCAACATCAATAGAAAAGATAAAATGATCATCAGCAGGATACTTCATGGCATCAAAGATATTAAATTTAACAGTCTCTCCATTGAACTCCATAGTTAAGGTGCCATCATCCACTTCAATTTTTGTCTTGGCAATCTTTAGGAAAGGTCTTCCGAATAGAATCAAAGCTGACTTTGATGTGGGAACACTATCCTCCATATCCAAAATGTAAAAATCTATAGGAAAAATCAATTCTCCAACCTGCACCAACACATCTTCAACTACTCCTAATAGGTAAGCATTAGAACGATCAGCTAACTGAATAATGACATTGGTTTCTTTCAAAGCACCCAAATTTAAAGTTTGAAAAACTGAATTTGACATAACATTAATAGATGCTCCTAAATCTGCCATTGCACGTTCAAATTTAGAATCACCTATTCTGCAGGGAATAGAAAATGAACCTGGATCCTTACACATAGGGGGTAATTTTTGCTGAATTAATGCCGACACATTTTCCCCCACACTGATTTTCTCATTATTCCTCGACTTGCGCTTTATAATGCATAGTTCTTTAAGGAATTTAGCATACTTGGGAACTTGTTTGATTGCATAAAGTAAAGGTATATTCACCTCCACCTTTTTGAAAGTCTTTAAAATTTCTTTCTCTTGCTCTTCTTTCTTATTTTTAGCCAGCTTGCATGGGAATGGAGGAAGAACGGAATTATTAACCTTATTCAAGTTAGATTCAGTACTTACCTCAACTTCAGGAACTTCAGACTCTTTTTCTCCTTTCTTCTTCTTTGGCTCATGTGGAGTTTGGTTATCAACTTCTTTCCCACTTCGCAACAGTATCGCACTTGCATTTTCTCTAGGGTTCATGACTGTTTGTGATGGGAGCTTTCCAGAACCTTGAGCTTCCAGTACCTTGAGCTTCCAGTTTACTCACAGATAAAGCTAACTAACCAATCTGCCTCTTTATGTTTTGAATGCTATTTCTGGTCTCCTATTGAAACTATTGGTTATTGTTAGCCAAAGCCTTAACAATTTCATCCAGTGACATACCTTGATTTGAGGGAGGCGGAGGAGGAGGTGGAGGTGGTTGATTCATTTGTGGTCTTTGCTGTTGGTATCAATTTTGCACCGGCTGATTCCCATAACTCAGATTGGGATGATCTCGACATCTTGGATTATAAGTATTCAAATAGGGATCATACCTGCATTGTGGTTGTCCATAATGTCCTACTGCATTAGCATGTTACATTGACTCATCCACTTGTAACACAGGACATATGTCAGTAGCATGACCCGATCCCGAACAAATTCCACATACCTTAATAGTCTGCATGTTCCATACAGCCAACTGCCTCACCAAAGAAGTTAAATTAGAAATTTGTTTCTCAAGGTTAGATGTACTTATGTCATTAACCTTCATAGGTGTGTGATCTATTCTCATTCCAAACTGCTGATAATTCGTTGTCATGTTAGCAATCAGCCTCCTTGCCTCTTCTGGTGTTTTGTCGACCAAGGCTCCTCCACTAGTAGCATCTATCATACTACGGTCCATTGGTAGAAGTCCCTCATAGAAATATTAAATTAACAGCTGCTCACTTATTTGATGATGGGGACAGCTTGCGCACAGCTTCTTAAATCATTCCTAATACTCATACAAGCTCTCTCCATTGCACTGCCGGATGCCACAAATTTCTTTTCTTATGTTGGCAGCACGAGAAGCAGGAAAATACTCTCTAGAAATATCTGCTTCATCCCATTCCATGAGTTGACAGATCCGGAAGGAAGGTAATACAACCAATCCTTAGCTGTGCCCTCCAGTGAGAAGGGAAAAGCTCGAAGCTTGATTTGATCCTCTGAAACTCCTTGAGGTTTCATACTGGAACATACAACATGAAATTCCTTTAGATGCTTATGTAGATCCTCACCTGCAAGACCATGAAACTTAGGCAACAAATGGATTAGGCCAGATCTTAATTCAAAAGCAACATTTAAAGCAGGGTATTGGATACACAAAGGCTGTTGGTTTAGATCAGGAGTAGCCAACTCTTTCAAAGTCCTAGCAACCATGGTTTCATTTTCAGAATTTGAATTGAATCTGAATCTAAACTTGACCCCCTTAGAGATTGGACTCCTTCAGATGTACTCAAAATTAGCCTACCTTGCTTAGCCAATTTTCTCAACTGTTTAGCTATTTTTTCTACTTTTGGATTAAAGATCAACTCACCAGATTGAGAAGTTCTTGTCATAAACAAAAAGAAATCAAAGTAAAAACAGAAAAATGCCTTAAAACCCTAGAAAACAATGGAATGTAGCCTTAAAAGAGTGGGGCCAAGGAATCCTATGGATTGATTGGTCTTGATCAAAGCGTCGTTTCCTTCAAAATAGGTATAGGCCGCCCTCCAAATTCAACCAAAATCCTTAATGAATAGTAACAATGAACAACAACACCGTAAATTTTTCTTTTTCCAAAAACTTGAAAATAGCAACAACTCACAAACAAAATTAATAACAGAATATCTAACACTAAAAACACGAAATCAAATAAACTTTAGTCCCCGGCAATGGCGCCAAAATTCTTGATGGGTGTCGAATCCACCAAAAAATAAATTTAACTAAAATTACCAACTATGAAATATTTTTTGTAACAAATGGTAAGTCCAGGTCGAACCCTAGAGATTGAATTATTAATTTTCTTGCACTCGTGTAATAAGGGGGGGGGGGGGGTTTGTAAAATTAGAAGAAATCAGAAATTTGAGAACTAAATATGAAAATCTCAATTTAAACAAACTTCAATCCAAGGTAATTCTCATTCCAATGTGTTGATTTGATCATAGACAAGAAATACAATTATCTCTTATTGAATACTTAACGTAGACTTACCAAACAAGCGAGGTAAACCCCTGACTTCCTTATACTCATCAATTCGAGCCCAGCACTCTCATTGACTCTAATTATTAACTGAGTTGGTATTAAGAAATCCTCATCAAATTAATAATTGCTTTAAGAAAAGGAAGTAGTTAAGCTGAACAACAATTTATGAAGAAGAAATTATTTAATCCACCCTATTGTTTCTTTAGGTTATTATCAAAAACTAGGATCATAATCAATAAAATATAATTGCCACTTATATTCAATCTTACATAACAATTACGGATTATGAAGAGAAACTAGCAATTGATCTCATCAAACAATCAACTAATAGGCCTTTTTAGCAAATCATTTAATAGATCAAAGACAAATAAATCAGAAAACAATAGATATTCAGAAAGACATAAATTAAATTAAGAACCTGGTCTCAAAAATCAAGCACAAGAACTTGAATCCCTTGAACTTAATGAAAAACTTAGCCACTCATAGCTTACAGAAAAATAAAAGAAAAACTAAAGAAGAATTCTAAAAGATGAATGGAGAGGCTGTTGAATCCTTTTGGAGGCGTCTCTGAATCCCCTATTAGTTGGCTACTAACTCTTCTATTTATAATAAATGGTCTAGGGTTAGGTTCTCTATAAAAAACTGCAACTGAAGCAAAGTTAGGAATCTGACTGTCGATGGATACACGGCCCGTGTATCACTACACAGCTCAGGGCCTAGGGCCGTGTAACTTACTGGAGCTGAATCGGCATGTTTCATATGGGCACAAAAAGTTACACGGGTCTCCAAGATTTACACGGGTCAAGTTACACGGCCCGTGTACTTCGTCTCTTCTTCGGTTCTCTGGATTCCTTCTGGCAGAATGTTACACGGGTCTCTGGTTATGCTTACACGACCCGTGTACTTTGTATCAATAATGCTTCTCAATCCTTTGACCTTTCCAAGTTTCCTTCCACACTATATTGCTCCGAAACTTCACCAAAACCCTAAAAAATACAAAAAGAGTTAAATTTCTCCATTTAACACAAGTATTTCTAATCAAATGAATTAAACATAAAAACACATTAAAAACACTAAATGTGATGGGATTAAAATTAATAATTCATGCACTTATCAGTGTTCCTAGAGGAGTCAGCTAGGAAACAATACCATGCTCTTTCAAGTATTTATCAAATTCAGCACTCAAGTGTTCACCTCCACGATCTGATCGAAGAGCTTTAATACTTTTTCCTGTTTGATTTTCTACTTCAGATTTAAATTCTTTGAACTTTTCAAATGATTAATTTTTGTATTTCATCAAATAAAAATACTCAAACCTTGATTTATCATCAGTAAAGGTAATAAAATAATGAAAACTGCCTCTAACCACTTTTTTAAATGGACCACATACATCACTATGTATTAGCTCCAAAATATTTTCAGCTCTTAGCCCTTGTGCAACAAAGGGTGTTCTGGTCATTTTGCCTTGAAGGCAGGATTCACAAGTTGGAGTAGGTTCAGAACCCAATGAGGATAGAATCCTCATTTTCTCCAGTTTTGCAATCCTATCTTCTACAACATGACCTAATCTTAAGTGCCAAATAAATTTTGAACTTGAGTTGATTTTCACCATGGCATTGCATTCATTTATATCACTTGCATTCAATTTGTGTTTGTCATTATTATCCAAATAATAAAAACCATCATTCATATAACCTGAACTAACATATTTATTTCCAAAATAAATATTGCAAACATCATATGTGAACTGAAATTCATAGCCATTTCTAGTCAAACTAGATATAGAAATGATGTTCTTAAAAGCATCAGGTACATATAAAATATTATCCAAACACAAAACATATCCAGACATGTAAAAAGATTTAGATCGTATTGCTAAAGCTTCAACAGTTGAGCCATTGCTAATCCGGAGTCTAACATCTCGAGAACGCAAGCTGCTACTATTTGCTAGTTCCTGCATATCATAAGAAATGTGAGAACTGGCACCAGTATCTAAAACCCAAGCTGTAGATGAACTATGAGTATCATCAGAATCTAAATAATAAGATATGGACATAACTTTCGAAGGTGTATCCTTCTTGTCCTTCAAAGAAGCAAAATACTCTGGGCAGTTCCTTTTCCAGTGCCCATCTTGCTGGCAGTGGAAACACTTTCCTTTACCTCCATCAGCTTTAGTCTTCCCTTTCTGTTTAGCTATCTTCTTGGAAGGACTAAGAATTTGAGGTTTCTTTTTCTTGTTGCCCGTCTTCTTGTTGGACTTTCCAGCAGAAAAAGATGCAATTAAAGCTACCTCTTTTCCTTTATTGCCCGACATATTCTTTTGGGCAATAACTAGCATATTGAGTAAACCAACCAAGGTGCATTCCTACTTAGTCATATGGAAATTTGTCACAAAATTCCCAAATGACTCAGGAAGGGACTAAAGGATCAAATCCGTTTGCAGTTGGAAATCCATGTTAAAGTCAAGATGTTCCAGCTACTTAATCAGCCGAATCATCTTGTGGACATGATCCCTAATATTCTGTCACTCAGACATCCTCACACAGAATAGCTGTCTAGATATCTCATATCTAGCATTCCTACTGTGCTCACCATACAACTCTTGTAAGTGAAGGAGGATGTCACTCGCACTCTGCATTTTCTCATGCGGTTTTTGTAACTCATTACTCATAGAAGCAAGTATGTAACACTTGGCTCTCATATCATGCTCCTTCCACTTGTCCAAAGTTTCATGTCCCTCTTGGATGGCCTCTGGAGGTAAGGGACCAAGAACATTTGAGTCTATAACATATCCTATATGTTCAAGGTTCAGGACAAGTTTCAAATTTCTTAGCTAATCAGAGAGATTAGGTCCTGTCAACCTATTGCGATCAAGTATGCTTGCAAGGATATTGGATGGTGGTGGCTGTGGTGTGCTCATTATTATCAGAAAATTAACTGTAGAAAATAACCAGATTAATTAGTAAATGTATAATGTATTTAACCAAAATGATTATGGTCTTTTAATCAAATTGGTCCTCCCACTTATTTAGCTAATCCTACACTTCCAAAGTAGAAAACGAAAATTCTAGTTGGATGGATTTCTAGTGGATGATTGAATTCTTATAGTCTCATTGATTATCCTCATGCACATCCATTATTGGAATTATAATAAACTATAAGTGAGCAAGTCCTTGCCCATCATATCTCATGTGAGGTTCAATCCATTACCTAGCCCCTAATGCTCAAAATCTCAGGCACATCCATTATTGACTTATCTTGCATTAGTTAAGTTGATCCCATTGAGCCAGTAAATATGCAAATAATTTTAATGTCCTCAGGCACATCCATTATTGGCCACCAAACCATTTACATATTTACAACATCTCATGCTTAATAATTATTCTTAAGAAAATCTCTTAAATTAATTGTATCATATGCAAGTATTTAAAATTTTTTAAAATAATTACCTCAATGGAGGGCCTATGTTATAATTACTTTAATTATAGCATTTCCAACTTAATCATTTGTTTGGAAGATTTTGTGGTCGTCCTAATTACTATTATGGTCTCACTTTGCACATTATCCATTTAGCATGCATATATCATATACTTGCATGCAATCCCATACATCTCATGCATTCATGGATAAACAATAAATATGGTATGATCATGGACTTTCTAAGGGATTCAATTCTAAGCCACCAAGAATTGAATTAGGGCATTCCTAGGTCCATTTCATTCATTCATATTACAAGAGTTGCTGAAGGAGTACAAAATCAACACTTGATCTTGAATTTCTCCCACTAGTCCCACCAATGCTCTTGGCCTCCTTGATCTTCTTGCAATCCAATTTACATTGTAATCCTTCGTATACCAAGACGAATTAACAAGAACTAAATAAATGAAATTACAACCCAAAGAAACATAAAAGAAATAAATCCAATCACATTGGTCTTTTACTGCCCATGATCATCCATCATTCATGTCACTATTTAATAATTAAATAAAATATACATACTTAAATTAAATTGAATATCTCATATTCAACTTAAAAATCCAGATTTAAATAGGATTCAAACAAATTTAAAAATTCATATTTGAATCACATTCAAACAAATTTAAAAGTTTAGATTTGAATCACATTCAAACAAATTTAAAAGTTCAAATTTGAATCACATTCAAACAAATTTAAAAATTCAGATTTGAATCACATTTAAACAAATTTAAAAATTCATATTTGAATCAAAATTTAATTATGTGATTAAAACTCATAATTAAACACTTTAATTAGTCATGGGCCTAATTATGGGCCTTGAAACCAAGCCCACATTCAAGCCCAAAAGCCATGCGCATGGTTGAATTCACCAAACCATGCGCACCAATGGTGTTCATCTTCATGCCACCACTTACTCTTTGCAACCAGCAAAGAATCAATCATCTCATGATCAAATCACACAATTAAATCATATAATCAACAATCTAAATGGCAAATACAGTGGCTCTAATACCAATTGAAGGAGCACAAGCATGAAAAACATAAGTTTATATCATTGAATTCAAAATTTTTCTTCTAGGGTCTCATGCATCATGCAAGATTCAGTATTTATCTAATTGATTTCAATGTTTAAAACACTTTTAATATGTTTTTGGATCTACATTTGCCATTTAAGATTTTAGAATTAACAGATTAATTTATTAGAACCCTAGATTAAATAAAAACAAGTGCACTAACCTTTTGATGCACTGTAGTTGTATTTGGTACCTTTGGGATGCACCTAGGACACTAGATGTTGTCCCTCTAGCTTGTCCACACCAAGATCACCAATGGCAGCCCCTTGAACAACTTCTCAAGCCTTTCCAATCAATTAGAAATTAAGGTTTTGCCTTTAGAGATATTATAAATGTATATAGGATACCAGAAATGATTTCTAGCAATTTTAATTCAAGAGAATATTGGCAATTCTCTTTGAATTGATGAGAGATGAAGAAAAAGAAAGGGGAGAGGTTCTTTAGGTGGTGGCACAAAAGAAAGAATGGCATATTCATATTTTGCTTTTTCATCCTTTCCCTTATATAGCTAGGTCACCACTTAAAACCCTTGCCACATATCATCTTTTGATTGGCTCTTAGTTTAATTGACCCAATCACATTGTGTCGATTGTCAAACTTAGATTTAATCTTGACTTTGATCATCTTACATGATTAAAAGACAAATGGCAAGCTTATGTGTAGTGCCATGTGTCTCCTTCTCATGGTGCCACATGTCACCCTATGAAATGACCAAAATACCCTTGTGTCTTAATTTTGAGTTCATAACCCAAAATAATTATTTCTCTTCTTCTAATCAATTTATATCAAATATAAATTAATTAATTAATCTCTATTAATTAATTTCTCATAATTAAATTCATATTTAAACACTTTAAATATAAATTTAACTTATACTATACATCCAATAACCTAGATTTAGTTTCAAGCCACGCTAGGGACTTTGCAATCTAATTGTAAACCAAACCTATTTAATTAATCAATTAAACTCTTTAATTAATTAATTAAATTACATTTAACTTGGTGATTACTTGTGTATGTGTGTGACTCACTAGTGTAACACCCCTCACTCGTCTATTGTAGCCGAGCAAGGCATGCTACATTCGGTGCTGGAGCACCCTAACTTATCTTACTTTATTCCTTTAATAATTTGATCTAGTTATATTTAATATCGATTATTTTTTGACGGAGAAACTAACGAAGTTTTTACTATTTTATTATTGTTTGACGTATTTTACTATTCACCTATTTGAAAATTTCAAGCAATAAATGAAATCTCATTAATTATTCTCACTATTCACATCTCATTTGTCACACTCTACCCCTCCGTAAGGCATAACATGATCTCATAGTATACCTAATGAATTACCAATTTCGTCTACTGATAACCCATTAAATACACTACAAGGGATTTTAAACCTTTTCTTACTTCTTTTTACAGTGGTGAGCACTATTTACAGGTGTTAAATTCTTTTTTTTTCTGAAGTGAAACCAGAGAATACATTTGAAGAATTAATAATTTCTGTAAAAATTTTGGCAGAGTGCCATTTGTATTTTGAATAAAACAGTTCTTCAAAAACCTATAAAAAGCACTTCCTATATTTTTTTCAATCCCCAACTCCAATATTTAATCAACACAAAATGTTTCTCAACATTTGCCAACTCAAATCCACAATAATTTTTCTAGTGTTTTCAAAAGCTAAGATAAAAGAAATATATTACAAATTTTACAAGCCAAAATAATTCAAAATTTATTTTACAACTTCAATGTATAATTTTAAGTTACAAGTGCTCAAAACCAAGAATAATATATACATACAGTGAACATACATTACAATACAAAATGCAAAATATGGTATACTTAATATACCCGATGATCTCTCAGTGTAGTACTAGCAGCCTAGTCTGCTGCCCTGTTAGTCTGTCTACCTGCGACAGCAATGAAAAGCTATCGCTGAGCCAATATCTCAGTGGTGCACAACATTAACACAATGCAACTTTAAATCACAAATCATAAGTCATATAAATAGTGGATACTTAAAACCATAGTTAAATTCAAAGACAGTAAATGTCATAAAGAATTTAAACTCCATTTCATAATATCACAATAAATATCAATAAATCACACACAGCTTAATCATGTTCCAAAGTCCAATTCATCCCAAGAGCCAATGGCTAATGAGGAATAACATAGCTAGCTAGCAATAAAATGAGTACTCATTCTATTCGCCCTCAATAGGCACACACCTCAACACTTCAGCCAGAGAGGGAATTCAAAGTCAATTCATCCCACTAGACAAGCTAGTGAGGAATTTAATCAATATACATGATAGCTGTGGTTTTAAACCATTTACAATATTTTTCAAGCAATAAGTATCCATCAAATATCATTAAGACAATTTTTCACAATTTAAACAATAATAAACAATTTGTCGTAATTCATTTCAATTGAAAATTCAAAAGAAGTAATTGTTGTGCACAAACCTCTGATAAATGTCTCTTGGCTCTGACTCAGTGTTTCCTTCCCCTTCCCTGAGTCTTTGCTAACTGAAACACACAATTTGAAGTGTTTTAGTACTCATTTAAACTGTCTCTAACAATAAAGCTTAATAATTACTTTATTGAATTCTATTATTTCCTTAGTCAACCTAAGATGTTGACCCTCAATGCAGTCTAGGTGAATTAGGTTTTAATGTTACCAATATGTCACATTTGTAGCCTTTTAGTATTGGTACATGTTACCAAATTCATGTCCAAGTATGTTGCATTTTATTGTAATTTGCCAGATTTCGGTATACTAATTTGACTTAGCCGGATGACCTAGTTCCCTCAGTTTTCGGGTTCCGGTCCTAACTACAAACTTGTTGGTCTATGTCTTATTGCACATGGGGCAAAAGTTCAGGTCATTCTAAGTTGTGTAGACCAAGTTATGGTCAATCTACAAATGCTAGACAGAATGTACCAAAATGGTAACTTTAGGTCATTTTTAGGTCACTTTTGGTTCATCCAGTTTTTGAACCTGACCTTGTGCAAGTTATTTGACTTAGTTCTTGCCATTTTTGGGCTTTGGTGTCTTCATAAGAATTGTAGATATATGTCTCAGCTATTAATGGTAAACATTTCAGGTCAATTGGACCTGTTTTGAGTAAGTTATGATGAAAATACTAACTACTACCCAAATGGTCAATTTTCAGGCTTTCAAAGCACTAATCCGGATTTGGTCATTTTTCAAGTCACCTTCTAAGCAGAATTTTGGTAAGCTTCCTTCATGAAAGTTGGCACATTTTGTGCCTAGTTTCACCTCCAATTGGTCTCATACCAATTGGAGCCACACACTTAAGGTTCTAAGCCAAAACATACACTGCCCTATTACAATTTGTTCATCCTTTACCAATTACACATCCTATGCTTACCAAGTTCACTTTTTCATACCAATTCTGATTTGTACCATAACATTAACACATTTAGCAACATATTTTTGGTCATTTTGGCAGCTTGTAACCACTCTCAACATACACACTATAATACAGAATTTTCCAAGTCCAATTACAACAATTAACCACAAGACATACCTCATTTACATGTCCAAATTCAAACCACTATACACATATCCAAATTCAAACAATTATTCATATACACATGCTGCTATCAGTGACAACATAATTCAATAATATTTTATGAACTCAAACACTTCAATCTTCTTCATGAGGCTGCCACAAGTTTACACATACCCATCAATTTCCATTTTCACTTTTCAAGCTTCCAAATCAAACCTTACACATGGAATTCAACTACAATACAATCAAACATTTAAATCATCATTCCAACCACTATGTACATGCAAGAATAAGCTGTTCATATTGAAGTTCCATGGCTGCCAAAATGTACACCTCCATTAATTCATCAAACTTCAAAAATTCTTCCATAAATCAATTACCCACAACCTTGGTTACACTTTTAATGAAACAAGAATTGAAAACACTCACTTACCTAAACTTGAGCTCGACAAAACCTTGAAATTTTCTTTCCTTTTTGTTGCCTATAGTTTTCCCAATATGTGTAGGCAAAATTTAGTGAAGGAAAAAGTAAGGATCATGGCTTGAAGATGGAAGAGTGGAGCTTGCATGCAATTCAGCCATGGAGGTTTGAGAGCATTTCAATTTCAGTTGGTTTTGCAAAGTGAGGAAGATGAAGCCATATTATGTCCATATGTTGATTAAATGTCCACTTAAGTGGAGTTAGTGGAGCACTAATAGGATTAAAAGTATTTTTTTATGTTAAACTTTCCAATTTTCCACATTTTCCTCCTATCTTTTGCTATTTAGATTACATACCACTATTTTAATTTTTCATGACATTTTCCAAGTGAAATATCATTTATTTTTAATGGACATTTAGGTCAAAAGACAACTCAGGATGTTAAATGACCACAATGCCCCTGTTCGGTGCATTCCCGATTTTTCGGTAACACCGAGTTATGTCGTTTTCTCGATTTCTCATTTTTCTTTGTACTAATTAATCAATTTTTATTTGATATTTGTAGTGATATTTATGCTTCAATAAGTCTTTAATTATGTCTTAAAAATATTTTCCAGGGTTCCCCGCGGTCCAGGGCTAGTCAACAATCCACACCGCAACTTCCTAGTGCGGTCACCCATCGCTATGGTTCTCGGCTCGTTTAACTTGGTTACATTTCATTACTATTATTTTTTCTTTGTTTTTCTTGTATTTTCTTTTTTTGTATGTAACACCCCTAAGTTCGATAGTGCGTTCTGCTGTTCCAGTGACCAGTGCTGTCCGGACAGCTAGGATGCCTAGAACCACACTTCAATGAGAGTGAGGAGACATAAAATAATGAAATACAAGAAAAGAAAGTACAAGAAAAACAAAGGAAAAATGATAGCAAAGAAATGTGATCAAGTTAAACGAAATGAAACCTAGCGATGGTGATCAGACCGAAGTCACTACAGGACCGTTGGATCGCCCCGGATCATGGGAACCCTGGAAAATATTTTTAGGACTTAAATAGACCCTTGTTGAAGAATAAATATCATTAGAAATATCAAAGAAAAATTAAATAAATAGTACAAAGAAAAGTGAGAAATCGAAAAATAGACAAAACCCGGTAATACCGAAAAATCGGGAACATAACGAACAGGGGCATTATGGTCATTTGACACTCGAATTGTCTTTTGACCTAAATTTCCATTAAAAATAAATAATATTACACTTAGAAAATGAAATGAAAAATTAGTTTAGTGGTACCTAATACAAATAGCTAAAATCATGGGTTAATGTGGAATAAATGCACATTTGGCTTATTATATGATATAATTTTTTTTAGTGGACCACTAAGAACATTAAATGGATTAAATATACTCATAATTGGGCAGATTTCTCCCACTCAAACCTCATCTTCCTCACTTAGCTCAACCATGCCGTGAATGAAGATGAAAGAATCCACCATTGACGTTTTGCATGAGCTCACTTAACCTCCCCATTTTCAACTCCAATCCTTTAAGTTCCTTCATAAAAATGGTCTACACATCACAAGGAAGATATTGATACCAAATTTGAGAAGTTTGGTGAAGGTTTAGCAAGTTACAAACAAAGGTAAGTTTACATTTTTGAGAATTTCCTTGTTAAACTTTATGTTTATGTTATGGGTGTTAGTTTTGTGAAGGAAATTTTGAAGTTTAAATAGTTATTGAGATAGCCATTTTTGGACAGCCATGGGGTCACACATTTGATGATTTATTATGCATATAATTGATGAGAAATAATGTTGATCATGGTAAATTAATATCCTAATGAATTGTTTCACATATATATGGTGATTTTGGCACTTGGATGAGAATTAATGGATTGTAGGGCAATGTGGTGTTGAAGAAGATTTCGGTAGCTTGGGAACCCTTGAATAATTGTATGTATTGATGGAAGTGTTGGCAGAATGTTGACATAGAAGAATTGATGAATGTATATGTAAATTAGTAGTGGAGATTATATGTAATGATTAGGTGTATTTATGTACATATATTGCTAAATTTGGACTTTGTGGTTTAGGGTTGTATTTGATGTATTGAGAATGTATTCTGTCCAAATTGACCATAGTAAGAAGTGATAAATGAATATGGAATGGTATAAAATCAGAATTAGGTATGGGGATTTAAAGTAGAGCAAGTTAAATGTGTGTTTGAATTGGGGTTTGAAAGACATATAGAGGGCAGTGTGCAAACAGACCAATAAGTTTAAATGTGCAACCTCAATTGGTATGAGACCAATTGGAGGTGAAACTAGGCACAAAATGTGCCAACTTTCATTGAGAAAACATACCAAAATTCTGCTTGCAAGGTGACCTAAAAAAATGACCAATTCGGATTAGGTGCAATTAGGACCTAAAAAATGACCAATTGGGCAGCAGTGAGTTTTTAGGCCATAACTCACTCAAACCAGGTCCAATTGACCTGAAATTTTGACCAAGAATAGTTAAGATCCATACCTACAAGTATTATGAAGACACCAAAGCCCAGAAATGACCATAAGCAAGTCAAACAACTTGCACAAATTCGGGTCCAAAAACTGGCCGAACCAGAGTTGACCAAATTGACCAAAAATTGACCTAATTGGTACCATTTGACCAGCAATAGTATAATGACCATAACTTGGTCTACTTAACTCGGATTGACCTGAAATTTTGCCCTGCGTGCAATATGACCTAGATCTACAAGTTTGTAGTTTTGACCAAAACCCGAAAACAGAGGGAACTAGGCCGTCCGGCTAGGTCAAACCAGTATCCCGGAATCCAGCAATTTGCATTAAAGTGCACTAAGCAAGGAAATGACTTTGGTAAAACATACCAAACCTAAAACCCTATCGAATGTGACATATTAACGACACTAAAACCTAATTTACCTAAAACGCAACGAGGGTCAGTATATTAGGTGATTAAGTGAATAATTGAGTTCAGTGCATTATTTACCAAACACCATCGATAGAAACAATTTAATTTAGTACTGAAACACTTCAAATTGTGTTTCTCAGTTAACAAGGACTCAACAAAAGGGAAAGAAACACTGAGTCCGACAGGAGGCAGTCATCAGAGGTTTGTGCACAACTAGTTTTCAACTGATTTTGTTCTGAATAATATTTCATATGATTAATTATATGTTATTGTTTTAAATTGTGTTTGTGCACAACAATGGCTATTTCTTTTGAATTTTTCAATTGAAATAAATTATGACTATTTGTATATTATTGTTTTAAATTGTGGAAATGTGTTTGGTGGACACTTATTGATTGAAAACATTGTGAATGGTTTGAAACTGTGAAAAATTGTTTGAATGATATTGATGGATACTTATTGATTGAAAAGCACTGTAAATGGTTTTTGTGGAAATTGAAGTGAATTACGAATTGTGTTGCCATTTTGTGAATGAAATTATAACTTTGGAAATTTATTGGATTCTTACGGATCATTTGAATAAAATGTTTGGAATTGTTTTGACTCACAATTGGCATGACACGGATATTATGTTCCTCCTCCATTAATGGGGTGAGTGTGATTATTCCTCCCTCTTTGACTTATCGACGGGTGAGTATGATTATGTTCCTCCCTCTTTGACTTCCTAGTCTGAGGTGAGTATGGATGAGTACTCATTAGATAGCTAGCTTCCTCCCTCATTGATTTTGATTATTGGGGTGAGTATGTCTTGTCGTGGTGTTCAACACGGCATATATGGAAAAATTTGTGTCATGACCTAAATTGTGTTATTGATTGGCAACATTGTATTGTTCAATTATTTGATCGAATGGTGTTATTGATTTGCAAAACGATATTCTTCAGTTATTTGATCGAATTGTGTTATTGATTTACAAAACGATATTATTCAGTTATTTGATCGAATTGTGTTATTGATTTGCAAAACGATATTATTCAGTTATTTGATCAAATTGTGTCATTGATTGGAAAAACTGTGTTATTCAGTAATTTGATCAAATTGTGTATGAATTGGCAAGACGGTATTCTTAAGCTATTTGACTAAATTGTGTTATTATGAATTTTGATAATTTGTGAATTGGAGTTTAAATTCCTTATGACATTCATTGTCTTGAATTTAACTATGGTTTTAAGTATCCACTATTGATATGATTTATGAATTGTGATTTAAAATTGTATTTGGTTAATGTTGTGCACCACTGAGACATTGTCTCAGCGATAGCTTTTTATTGCTGTCGCAGGTAGAGAGATAGACAGGGCAGCAGACTAGGCTGCTAGTACATCCAGCGAGGGATTACCTGGTATAACGAGTATACCAATATTTTGCATTTTGTACTGTAATGTATATTCACTGTATGTATATTTTGTTGTTTGTTTTGAGCAGTTGTAAATCCAAATTGTACATTTGACTTGTAAAATAATTATGAGTGGTTTTGGCTTGTACAAATTGTATTATATTTCTCATATCTCAATCTTTGAAAAACTACTGTGGATTTGACTTGATAAATTGTTGTGTTGAGAAATGTATTGGAGTTGAGATTTGGAAAATAATTGAAGTGCTTCTTACAGGTTTTCTGAAGAACTGTTTTATCCAAAACACAGATGGTATTCTGCCAAAATTTTTACAGAAATTCCAAATAATTCAAATGAGTTAGTTGTTTCACTTCAGTTCACCAAAGTTTTTAACACCTGTAAATAGTGCTCACCACTGTAAAAGAAGTAAGAAAAGTTTTTAAAATCCCTTGTAGTATATTTAATGGGTTATCAGTAGACGGAGTTGGTAATTCATTAGGTATACTTCGGGATCATGTTATGCCTTACAAAGGGGTAGGGTGTGACATTGTATTTCATTTATTTTATGTCTCCTCACCCATATCTAAGTGTAGTTCTAGGCATCCTAGTTGTCTGGACAACACTGGTCACCAGAATAGTAGAACGCACTACCGAACATAGGGGTGTTACAATTCTCCCCCCCTTAAAATAAATTTCATCTCGAAATTTTACTCGGCATTAGTCTCTGAACAGTTGTGGGTGTTGTCTCCTCATATCCTCTTCACTTTCCCAAATAGCTTTTTGGCCTGAATGATGGTTCCACAGCACTTTAACCAGGTGTATCTATTTGTTCCTCAGCTGCTTCACCTCATATACTAGAATTTCTACGGTTCATCCTCATATGAGAGGTTTGGATTTACCTCAATCTCTTCAACTGATAGAACATGAGAAGGGTCAGATCTGTACCTCCTTAACATGGACAAATGAAAGACACTGTGTATCCTTTCTAGCTCTGGAGGTAATGTCAACCGATATGCCAAAGGACCCACTCTTTCCAGAACCTCATATGGTCCGGTAAAACGAGGACTCAGTTTGCCCTTTCTGCCAAATCTCATAATCCTCTTCCAAGGAGAAACTTTAAGGAATACCTTATCACCCACTGCATATTCAATATCTCTTCTCTTCAGATCAACATAGGACTTCTGACGGTCTGATGCAGCCTTGAGTCAATCTCGGATCAATATGATCTTTTCCTCTATCTACTGAACAATTTTTAGCCCAATCATCTTCCTTTCACCTACTTCATCCCTACATAGGGGAGTTATACACTTCTTGCCATACAAAGCTTCATATGGAGGCATCCCAATGCTTGATTGGTAGCTGTTGTTATAAGGAAACTCAATCAAAGGCAAGTGTGTATCCCAACTACCTTCAAACTCAATCACACAAGCCCGTAGCATATCCTCCAATATCTGAATTGCTCTCTCAGACTGGCCATCTGTTTGTGGGTGAAATGCTATGCTGAAATTCAATCTAGTTCCTAGGGCTCTTTGAAGACTACCCCATAATCTAGAAGTGAACCTAGGATCTTTATCAGATACAATCGATACTGGCACTCCATGCAATTTTACAATTTCATATATGTACAATCTGGCTAATCTCTCCAAGCTATAGTCCATCCGGACTGGCAAAAAGTGAGTAGACTTGGTTAGTCTGTCAACTATAACCCATACTGCATCATGACTATTCTGTTTCTTTGGAAGTCCCATCACAAAATCCATAGTTATCCGTTCCCACTTCCACTTTGGTACTGGCAATGGATGTAACAAACATGCTGTTACTTGATGTTCTGCCTTTACTTGCTGACAAGTTAGGCATTTGAAAACAAATTCAGCTATATCCCTCTTCATACCCATCCACCAATAATGCTCTTTCAGCCTTCTGTACAATTTAGTTCCACCAGGATGCATAGCAAAAGGAGACTCATGTGCTTTCTTCATAATAATCCGTCTTAATTCCACATCATTAGGAACGCACATTCTGCCCTGATGTAGTAGTAAACCATCATCTCTCATAGAAAATTCAGGTTTTTTGCCCTGCTGGACTTCTTTCAGTAGCTTCTAATATTTTTCATCACTCTGAGCAGCCATTCTGATCTGATCAATCAACACTGGTTGTACATGCCATGCAACTACTGTCTATTCCTCATCATCAATCTCCAAACTGGCATGCTGTTCTTTCAACTCATGTACCATAAATAAAGGAGAAACTTTGAGACTTGCCATAGTCTTACAAATTAAGGCGTCAGCCACTACATTTGCTTTCCTTGGCTGATAGTCTATTAAGCAATCATAGTATTTAATCAGTTCTAACCATCTCTTCTGCCTCAAATTCAATTCCTTCTAGGTGCCCAAGTACTTCAAGCTCTTGTGATCTGTGTAAATGTAGCATTTCTCCCCATACAAATAGTGTCTCCAGATTTTCAGAGCAAAAACAATAGTTGCTAGCTCCAAATCATGTGTTGGGTAGTTCCTCTCATACGGTTTCAGCTGGCGTGATACATAAGCAATGACATTTCAATCTTGCATCAGTACACAGCCTAACCCATTTTATAAACTGTGTATTCTTTACTTGATGTAGGTAAAGTAAGGACTGGAGCTTCAGTTAAACACCTCTTCAACTCATCAAAACTCTACTGACATTTATTTGTCCATTGAAATTTTACATCTTTTCGAAGCAGCTTGGTTAGTGGAGAAGCTAACATAGAAAATCCTTTCACAAACCGGCGTAATATCCGGCTAAACCCAAAAAACTGCGAATTTCTTTGATATTCCTGGGCGGCTTCCAATTAAGGATAGCTTCTACCTTGCTGGAATCTACCTTGATCCCTTCAGCTGACACAACATGTCCTAAGCAGGAGATTTCTTTCAGCCAAAATTCACATTTCGATAATTTGGTGTATAGTTGTTTCTCCCTTAAAGTCTGTAAAACAATTCGCAGATGTCTGTCATGCTCCTCTGCATTCCTCGAATATATCAAAATATCATCAATAAACACCACCACAAATTGGTCGAGATATGGTCTAAAGATAGTGTTCATCAGATCCATAAAAGCAGCTGGAGCATTAGTTAACCCGCATGGCGTTACTAAAAACTCATAATGGCCATATAGAGTTTTGAAAGCAGTTTTTGGAATACTCTACTCTTGCACTTTCAACTGATAATAACCAGATCGCAAATTAATTTTGGAGAATACAGCTGCACCCTTCAACTGATCAAACAGATCATCAATGCGAGGTAATAGATATCTGTTCTTTATTATCACCTTATTCAACTGCCGGTAGTCAATACATAAGTGGAGAGTACCATCTTTCTTCTTAACAAATAATACTGGCACTTCCCAAGGTGACACACTAGGGTGAATGAAGCCCTTTTCAAGTAGTTCTTGCAACTGTACCTTCAACTCCTTCAACTCTGCTGGTGCCATTCTGTATGGTGTTATGGAGAGTGGATCCACACCAGGCATAACATTAATTTCAAACTACACCTCTCTTTTTGGAGGTAATCCTAGCAATTCATCAGGAAACACATCTGGAAAGTCATATACTGTAGGGATGTCCCTCAATACTAGACTCCCCACTTAGGTGTCTACCACATGTGCCAAGTATGCTTCACACCCCTTTCTGATCATTTTTCTAGCTAGTGCAGCCGAATTGATATTTGATGGCAATAGCTGCCTTTCCCCATGTATTACCACATCAGCATCGAGGAAACCAAAAGTGGTATCTTTTAATCTCTGATCAATCATAGCGTGATGCCTGGCTAACCAATCCATGCCTAAGATGATATCATAATCTCTGAAGGGAATTTCAATGAAATCAGACAGAAAAGTGTGTCCTTGGATCACCAAAGGACAATCTCTATACATTCTATTGACACTGACCTCCTGTCCTAGCAGACTTGTTACTAGCACCTCAAAGTCCATTTTTGTACATGGAACAATAATGCAATCAATGATGCTAGCACTCACATAAGAATAGGTAGAACCCGGATCAAATAACACAAATACATATTGATTAAAAGTTGAGAAAGTACCAGCCACAATATCAGATGTCTCGGCCCCTTCTCTCTGTCTCATTGCGTAGACTCTTACTGGAGTACTACCTTGCTCTGATTGGTTCACTGTGCCTTGGCTGCCTGTTGGACTACCTCTACCCCTGCCTCTACCTCTGCTAGGTGGTTGTGAACCTCTGGTGACAGGACTCTGAGCTGACCCTTCTGTAGTAGTAGGAGGTGGCCCAACTCTACGAGCACTGGTGCAGTCCTTGGCAAAGTGTTATGTGCCTCCAAAGTTATAATAGGCTCCTATGGCCTTGTAGCACACCCCACCATGATTTCTTCCACAAGTTTCATATTGGCGGGGAGGGTAGGAACTTCTGGTACTCTGCTGACCAGATAGAGAAGGTTTCTGTCCTAAATATCTTCCCCTACCAAACTTCTTACCACCTCTGTTGTGTCCCCCAAAGTTTTTCCTCTTCCCAGTAGGACCACTGGAACTCTGTTCAATTGACTTTCCCTCTTTTTCTATCTTATCTGATTTCTTTTTCTCAGGGGCCGCTTCAGATTCAATTCTTTCTAATTCTAGTGCTTGAGAAATAAGTTTAGAGAAGTTAGTATGTTTGAATCCGACCACTTGTAATTTGATACTGGGCTTCAAGCCAGTTTCAAACCTCTTACATCTCTCCCTACTGGTAGCAAGTAGACTCACTGCATAATGGCTTAGGCAGGAAAATTCCCTTTCATATTCAGCCACCTATCTACTCCCCTGTTTCAGACTTTAGGAACTCTTGCAGCTTCTGGTCCACATAAGCATCAGGGAAATATTTTTGTCTGAACTCCCATAGAAAATCATTCCATGTTAGCACTGGAGGTTCTACCAAACTATGGGGAATGGTTTTCCACCAGTTATATGCATCCCTTTGTAGCAGAGACGCTGAATATTCAAATCTGAACTCTTCTGTGCAATGTAGCTTCTTGAACACCCTATCCATTCTTTCTAACCTCTGTTCTGCCTTTAGAGGATCTACTGTCCCCTTAAACTCAGTAGCCCCATATTTCATCAGCTTGTCATACTACCTAGCAGAAGACTGTGGTTGTACCAATGGTGTCTGTAGTGGGACTTGAGTAGGCATGTTACCAGCCATCTTTGGAACATTGCAGCCATCTGCTGAGCGAACTGAGCAGGAAACTGTGGTACTGAGGGGGCTGGCGCGGCTGATCCACTAACATTGTGTAGGGCTGAGGCATCCCCTTATACCTTAGCCTCTATCGATTGATCGACTGAACGATTACCCTCTTCTATAGTCAACTCGAGGATCTTAGACCTCCTAAACAAATAACACAAGGAGATTTTCTCCTGTTAGTGCATTTTTATAATGTAATGAACTGTATGTATTAAACAATGACATTGAGCAATTGTACTATGAAGAAAGAATATTCAAATTACAGGTGAAAACAGAATTTAAAAACTAGCTCTGATACCACTAAAACATGTCACACCCTATCCCTCCATAAGGCATAACATGATCCCGTAGTATACCTAATGAATTACCAACTTCGTCTGCTAATAACCCATTAAATACACTACAAGGGATTTTAAACCTTTTCTTACCTCTTTTTACAGTGGTGAGCACTATTTATAGGTGTTAAATTTTTTTTTTCTGAAGTGAAACTAGAGAATACATTTGAAGAATTAATAATTTCTGTAAAAATTTTGACATAGTGCCATCTGTATTTTGAATAAAACAGTTCTTCAAAAACCTATAAAAATCACTTCCTATATTTTGTTCAATCCCCAACTCCAATATTTAATCAACACAATATGTTTCTCAACATTTGCCAACTCAAATCCACAATAATTTTTTCAGTGTTTTCAAAAGCTAAGATAAAAGAAATATATTACAAATTTTACAAGCCAAAATAATTCACAATTTATTTTACAACTTCAATGTACAATTTTAATTTACAACTGCTCAAAACTAAGAACAATATATACATATAGTGAACATACATTACAATACAAAATGCAAAATATGGTATACTTAGTATACCCAATGATCTCTCAGTGTAGTACTAGCAACCTAGTCTACTGTCTTGTCAGTCTGTCTACCTGTGACAGCAATGAAAAGCTATCGCTGAGCCAATGTCTCAGTGGTGCATAACTTTAATACAATGCAACTTTAAATCACAAATCATAAGTCATATAAATAGTGGATACTTAAAACCATAGTTAAATTCAAAGACAGTAAATGTCATAAAGAATTTAAACTCTATTTCACAATATCACAATAAATATCAATAAATCACACACAGCTTAATCATGTTCCAAAGTCCAATTCATCCCAAGAGCCGATGGCTAATAAGGAATAACATAGCTAGCTAGCAATAATATGAGTACTCATTCTATTCGTGCTCAACAGGCACACACCTCAACACTTCAGCCAGAGAGGGAATTCAAAGTCAATTCATCCCACTAGACAAGATAGCGAGGAATTCAATCAATATACATGATAGCTGTGGTTTCAAACTGTTTACAATGTTTTTCAAGCAATAAGTATCCAGCAAATATCATTAAGACAGTTTTTCATAATTTAAACAATAATAGACAATTTGTCATAATTCATTTCAATTGAAAAATCAAAAGAAGTAACTGTTGTGCACAAACCTCTGATAAATGTCTCTTGGCTCTGACTCAGTGTTTCCTTCCCCTTCCCTGAGTCTTTGCTAACTGAAACACACAATTTGAAGTGTTTCAGTACTCATTTAAACTGTCTCTAACAATAAAGCTTAATAATTACTTTATTGAATTCTATTATTTCCTTAGTCAACCTAAGATGTTGACCCTCGATGCAGTCTAGTTGAATTTGGTTTTAATGTTACCAATATATCACATTTGTAGCCTTTTATTTTTGGTACATGTTACCAAATTCATTTCCAAGTATGTTGCATTTTATTGCAATTTGCCGGATTTCGGTATACTAATTTGACCTAGCCGGATGACCTAGTTCCCTTAGTTTTCGAGTTCTGGTCCTAACTACAAACTTGTAGGTCTATGTCTTATTGCACATGGGGCAAAATTTTAGGTCATTCTGAGTTGTGTAGACCAAGTTATGGTCAATCTATCAATGGTGGACAGAATGTACAAAAATGGTAACTTTATGTCATTTTTAGGTCACTTTTGGTTCGGCCAGTTTTTGGACCTGAACTTGTGCAAGCTATTTGACTTGGTTCTGGCCATTTCTGGGCTTTAGTGTCTTCATATGAATTGTAGATACGTGTCTCAACTATTCATGATAAAAAGTTTAGGTCAATTGGACCTGTTTTGAGTAAGTTATGGTCAAAATACTAACTACTGCCCAAATGGTCAATTTTTAGGCTTCCAAATCACTAATCTGGATTTAGTCATTTTTTAAGTCACCTTCTAAGCAGAATTTTGGTAGGCTTCCTTCATGAAAGTTGGCACATTTTGTGCCTAGTTTCACCTCCAATTGGTCTTGTAACACCCCTAAGTTCGGTAGTGCATTCTACTGTTCTAGTGACCAGTGTTGTCCGGACAGCTAGAATGCCTAGAGCTACACTTCGATAGAGGAGAAATAAAATAATGAAATACAAGAAAAGAAAATATAAGAAAAGCAAAGGAAAAATAATAGCAAAGAAATGTAACCAAGTTAAGCGAGCCGAGAACCCTTGCGATGGGTGACCGCATCGGGAAATCACAGCGTGGACCGTTGACTAACCCTGGACCGCGGGGAACCCTGAAAAATATTTTTTGGACTTAAAGAGACATCTATTGAAGTATAAATACCATAAGAAATATTAAATAAAAATTAATTAATTAGTACAAAGAAAAGTGAGAAATCGAAAAATGGACAAAACCCGGTATTACCGAAAAATTGGGAATGCAACCCGAACAGGGGCATTGTGGTCATTTGACACCCCGAGTTGTCTTTTGACCTAAATTTCCATTAAAAACACATGATATTATATTTGTAAAATGTCATGAAAAATTAAATTAGTGGTACCTAATTCAATTAGCAAAAATTAGGGATTTAATGTGGGAATATGGAAAGTTTAACATTATTTATTCTTAACCTATGTTAGTGGAGCACTAAGTAAATTATTATATACCATATAATACCCTAAGTGGACAGAAATGTCCACTAACATTCTGCAATTCATCTTCTCCACTTGAAAAATTCATTTGGAAGAATGAAAGCTCTCAAACCTCTCCCATGGCCGCACCATGCATGGAGCTCAAGTTCTCCATGATCAAGCTTTGATTTCTTGCAAGAGTCTTCATGAAAAATGATCCTCACACCATGGGCAGTAGATAGGCAGCAAGAAGACCAAGTTTTGGAGAGATTTTGAAGAGTTTCCAAAGTGGTAAGTTTGTGTTTTTGGTTAGTGCTTCATTAAAGTTAGTAAGAATGTTATGGGTACTTGAATTATGGAGAGATTTTTGAGGTTTGATGTTTAAAGGGGGATGTGTACTTTTGGCAGCCATGGAAACACTTTGAAGGCAGTTTATTTTTGCTTGTAAATGGTGAATTAAATGATTGTTTAAATGTATATTGCGTAGGAAATTGTTTGGGTGATGTATACTTAGTATATGTAAATGTGAAATGAAATTTAAAGCTTGGAAATTAATGGAATGTAAATGTACCATTGTGGCAGTTTGTTAGCTCTTGAAGAATGCTGGAATTCATGCTTGGTTTATGGAATAATGATGTTAATTTGTGATAGGGGTTATGGCAGTTTGAGTGCATGTATGATGGTGTGAAGTTGGACATGTAAATGAGCATGAATTGATGATTGAATTATTGTAAATTGAGTTGGACAAATTCTGCACTTATTGGTGCACATTGAATGTAATTGTAAGCGGCCAAAATGACCTATAATATGTTATAAATTATGTTTAGGTTGTGGTACAACCAGAATTGGTTTGAATGTTGAGTTTGGTAAGTGTTAAAAGTGATCCTTGATGTGTATGCAAAAAATGCAATAAGGCAGTTGTGTTTTAGGCCTATAACTTTAAGTGTGCGACGCCAATTGGTATGAGACCAATTGGAGGTGAAACTAGGCACAAAATGTGCCAACTTTCATGAAGGAAGCTTGCCAAAATTCTGCTTGCAAGGTAGTTTGAAAAATGACCAAATCCGGATTAAGTGCAATTGAGGCCTGAAAATTGACCATTTGGCCAGCAGTTAGTGTTTAGGCCATAACTCACGTAAAACAGGTCCAATTGACCTGAAATTTTGACCATGAATAGTTAAGACCCATATCTACAAGTCTCATGAAGACACCAAAGCCCAGAAATGACCATAAGTAAGTCAAACAGCTTGCACAAGTTTCTGGTCCAAAAACTGGCCGAACCTAAAATGACCTAAAGTGACCAATTTTGATGCAATTTGACCAGCAATAGTAAAATGACCATAACTTGGTCTACATAACTCAGAATGACCTGAAATTTTTCCCCGCGTTCCATAAGGCATAGTTCTACAAGTTTGTAGTTTTGACCAAAACCCAAAAACCGAGAGAACTAGGTCGTCCGGCTAGGTCAAACTAGTATCCCGGAATCCAGCAAATTGCAAGCAAATGCAGTATACACGGAAATGAACTTGGTAACATGTACCAACCCTAAAAGACTATCGAATGTGACATGTTAGTAATATTAAAACCTAAATTACCTAGAATGCACCGAGGGTCGACATATTAGGTTGATTAAGCAAATACTAGCATTCAATGAATTACTTATCAAACATTATCATTAGAGACAGTTTAATTAAGTACTGAAACACTTCAAATTGTATTTCTCAGTTAGCAAAGACTCAGGGAAAGTGAAGGAAACACTAAGTCAAGGCCAGGAGACAGTTATCAGAGGTTTGTGCACAACAGTTATTTCTTTTGAATTTTTCAATTGAAATAAATTATGACTATTTGTATATTATTGTTTTCAATTATGGAAATGTGTTTGAATGGATACTTATTGCTTGAAAAGCATTGTAAATAGTTTGAAACTGTGGAAAAATTGATTTAGTGTGATTTGTGAAAATTTGAAGTTAATTATGAATTGTGTTGTCATTTTGTGAATGAATTTATGACTTTAGAAATTTATTGGATTCTCATGAATCATTTGAATAAAATGTTTGGAATTGATTTTGTGTTCACACTTAGCATGACAGTATCATATCATTCCTTCTCCATTTATGGGGTTGTGATCATTTATTTTCCTTCTCCATTTATGGAGTCGTGATCGTTTATTTTTCTCCCTCTCTAGTTTACCAATTGAGGTGATCGGATGAGTACTCATTATATAGCTAGCTCCCTTCCTCATTGATTTCGATTAGTGGGGTCGTGATTGCTTTGTCGTGGTGTACAATGCGACATTGATCGAAAATTTTATGTCATGGCTTAAGTTGTGTATGAATTGGCAACACTGTGTTCGTAAAATATTTGACTAAATTGTGTTATTATGAGCTTTGATAATTTGTGAAATGGAGTTTAAATTCTTATTGACATTCACTGTCTTTTGAATTTAACTACGTTTTGATTACTGAGATTTATTGTGATATTGTATTAAATTCCTTATGACATTCATTGTCTTGAATTTAACTATAACACCCCTCACCCGTCTATAGTGTAGCCGAGCAAGACGTGTTACACGGCGTGCCGGAGCACCTGATCTTATCTGATTTCATTATAATTCTAGATTTACTTTTTCAAAAACTTTACCTGAGGTTTAGCCTATTTTTACTTTTATCAAAATCTGACTAATTTGGAAAATTCAAAAATTTCAATGCTAATCCAGCAGAGTACTGGCAGTAATTTGGACTAACAGTTCTTCTGAACCTGCCGAAAGCAATTTCAATATATACTCAAATTCACAACTCAGAATCAGTCTCAAAATTTTTCATACTCAATCTCAATCAGAATCATCATGATCAGATACTTAACTCATATATCAAAATTCTTAAATTTTATTATTTTGCATAATTTGCCAACTAATTACATAAATTTGTCAAGTACAGGATGTATAAATAATTTACATTATACTTAGAATGAACAAAATACATAACATGTATAAATATGAGCCCTATCTACATGCATTGCTGAGGAGGTGACAACCTTCAATTCTTCTGACACTTCTGCAGATCTGGACTCCAAAAATCTCACCAACGATCTCATCGGTTTTACCTTCAAGACTGCGAGGAAGCAATTTCATCTCGCTAAGCATTTCTGCTTAGTGGTGCAATAGTATAACAAGAAATAATATATACAATTAAAGAAAGAAATAAATCATAATTCAGATACTCAAGAATCAATTTAATTTTGTATGGTATTTTTAGTATCAACGATCTTATATACTAGTTTGTTCCTCTTTGGAAGTGCTTAGTTTATAACTTTTCAGTAATACTACCCAGTATACAAATTATTCTCACTGTATTGTATTTCAAGTCTCTACGGTTCTGCAATTTATTTTTTTGTTATGTTTCTTTTGCTAATTTCTTTTACTCATTCATTCTATACTTAATTTAATTGTACTAAAATTTCATTATACTTAACTTAACTTAGCTTCCTGAAATGAATAATGTTTTAAATGACTGCCCATATAGCCTATACACTGACCAGACTGGATAAACGGATATACTAGCACTGGGTACCGAGTACCTCGGGCCGTCACACCATCGGTCACAAAGTATCTCCCGGTGTGCAAACAGTGTGGCTAAAAAGCCATATAATCAATCAGGCATTAAGCCGAGGATAATAACACAAACTGTATAGCAATAGGCTATTAAAATCATAATTTCAATGCATAATAAGCCATGAAACACAGTATGACGTAAAGTCATTTACAGAACAACTGTCAGAATCCTATTGGCATGCCAACCTATCCAAACTAGTCAACTAAGCAAACTAGGGCATATTACAAGATTAAATATTTATTTCTTTATTTTCAGGGTTTACAGGTCATTACACAATTCACTGGTCAATGAAAATATTGACCTTTTTATACATCATGGATAAGTTGATTCTAGTATCAACATGTCACAATTTGCAATTAATATGCTGTCAATATAGTGCAATTTACCATTTTTACAAGTTGGCATTCATTGCCAAATTGCTTCAAGCATCATTGTATGTAAATGTCAAATTCTCAATTTTTGTGTGCTAGATTGGTTTAGCTTGAAGTCCTATTTCTCTTAGTTTTTAGATTCTGGTCAAAAAAGCAAAATTGTAGCTCTATGTCTCATTGCACGCGGGGCAAAATTTCAGGTCATTCCGAGTTGTATAGACCAAGTTATGGTCAATTTACTAAAACTGGACAGATTGCACCTTTGGTACAAAATTTGGTCAATTTCTCAATTTTTTTGTGTGCTAGATTTGTCTAGCTTAAAGTCCTATTTCTCTTGGTTTTTAGCTTTTGGTCAAAGAAGCAAAATTGTAGCTCTGTCTTATTGCATGCGGGGCAAAATTTCAGGTCATTCTAAGTTGTATAGACCAAGATATGGTCAATTTACTAAAGTTGGACAGATTGCACCTTTAGTGCAAAATTTGGTCAATTTCTCAATTTTTGTTTGCTAGATTTGTCTAGCTTAAAGTCCTATTTCTCTTGGTACTATTCCCTTCAATTCATTTCATTAGTCAACCTATAATATTGACCCTTGATGCACTCTACGTGAGTTAATTCTAATGTTACCATTTATAGCCCTTTAGTGTTGGTATATGTTACCAATTTCATTTCCAAGTGTATTGCATTTTATTGCAATTTACTGGATTTCGGTCTACTATTTTGACCTAGCCGGACGACCTAGTTCCCTCAGTTTTTGGGTTTTGGTCCAAACTACAAACTTGTAGGTCTATGTCTTATGGAACGCGGGGCAAAATTTAAGGTCATTCTGAGTTATGTAGACCAAGTTATGGTCATTTTACTATTGCTGGTCAAAATGTATCAAAATTGGTCACTTTAGGTCATTTTAGGTCATTTTAGGATCGGCCAGTTTTTGGACCCGAACTTGTGAAAGCTTTTTGACTTGCTTATGGTCATTTCTGGGCTTGGGTGTCTAATAAGACTTGTAGATATAGGTCTTAACTATTCATGGTCGAAATTTCAAGTCAATTGGACCTGTTTTGAGTGAGTTATGGCCTAAACACTAACTACTGCCCAAATGGTCAGTTTTCAGGCCTTAAATGCACTAATCCGGATTTGGTCACTTTTTAAGGTCAGTTTCTAGGCAGAATTTTGGCAACCTTTCCACATGAAAGTTGGTCTATTTGGTGTCTAGTTTCAGCCCCCATTGGCCTCATACCAATTGGGTTCATAGTTTGGCACTTATAGCCTAATTTAAGTGCTGCCTTCAATACACAACCTGCACAAAGTTCATACACTCCCAATTTAATGTTCCTTCTCCTCCTCATTACTACAATATTCAATCAACAACACTTCCATACATCTATTGTACACAATTCCAGCAACAATTCTGGGTAGAATGTTTAAGTGCTCAATGCACACAATTCATCATTAAGTTAAACATTCACTTCCACCAAAATTCAACATACTTCAATGTCAATATTACACATACACTTCAACATTTTCATACTTCAATGTCACTTACACTTGCTGCCCAAAATTTAACATTAGCATATACCATTAATAATCATATGTTCACACACAAATTCATGCTATTAGGGGCTGCCAAACATGGCAGTTTGCTCAAGGCATCAAGGTTCCATTTCACACCCTTAATTTAAACACTACATGCACATACTTAAATACAAACTTACTACAACTTTCATTTGAATTAATCAACCTTAATTTTCATTCATTAGAAGTAAAAATAACTCAAGCTCAACAAGGGTTCATGGCTGCCCAAAATGAAGCAACAACACAAATCTCCAATAATTGTTTCAAACCATAATTTAAATTTCTCAATTTTAATCAATTCAAGTCCTATCACTTCCCATACATATACCCATATCAAACATCATCTTTAAACTCATCTACATCATTTAAACACATTAAAATCCCATGAATGTCTTGGTTGCCGAAATGAAGGGCTCACCAAATATACATTAATTTACTCAATTTCTTCACAAATCAACTCACCCAAAGCTCAAAACAAGATCTAATGAAAGAAAATGGGGAGATTAAGCACTAACCTCAACTTGGGCTTGATTAAACTTCACCAAAAATCCTCTTTCTTGCTTCCTACATGCTTCCCATGATGTGTAGACCAAGTTTAATGAAGATACTTGCATGGAATCATGGCTTCATCAATGGTGCATGAAGGCTTGTATATGGGGCGGCCATGGATGAAGCTTGGAGAAATTTCAATTCGGAAAAGAAGAATAATGAGGAAGAAAGATGAATAGTGGAAAAATCTGTCCTAGTGGTCCTTATATACTCCACTAATCCCCACTAATCAAAATTAAAAATTACATTAATTCATGATTTCCTTTAATTGCAATTATGCTCTCCAATTCCCTTAAATTACATGTTATCTTGAATTTCATTTTTCATGGGATTTTTAAAATATAATACCACTTATTTTTTATGGACATTTAAGTCAAAAGTCAACTCTAGGTGTCAATTGACCAAAATGCCCCTCTTCAGGTCAAGTTCAGACTTTTTCGGTAACACCGATTTACTCCTTGTACCGCCGATTTCTTTAATTTTTATTTTTTTCGTTTATACTAACTTTCTAATTTTTCTTTGACATTTTCAACGTCAATTAAACCTCAGTAAACCTTTGATTATGTCCCGAAAATATTTCTCGGGGTTTTCCCACATCCAGGGTTAGTCAACGATCCTCGCCGTAATTTCCCGGTGCGATCACCCATCGCTGCGGGTTTGGCTCGTTTAACTTATTCACATTTTCTCTCTTTCATTTTTGTTTGATTTTTCTTGTATTTTCTTTTTATTTATTTCATCATTATATGTCTGTTCACTATCACCGAAGTGTAGTTCCAGACATCCTGACTTGCCTGGACTGTTATTTGGCCACTTGAGCAAATGTAACGCATGCAACACGCTGATGGGGATGTTACAACTCTTCCCCTCTAAATAAAAATTTCGTCCTCGAAATTTACCTGATGTGAAGAGCTGAGGGAATTATTGTCTTATTGTCTCCTCGCTCTCCCATGTTCCCTCTTCCGTGTTGTGGTGTCTCCATAGGATTTTCACTAGTGGAATTGTCTTATTTCTGAGCTCTTTTACCTCTCGTGCCAAGATTTTGATTGGTTCTTCTTCATATGTCAGGTCAAGTTGTACCACAATTTCTTCTGCTGAGATGACATGTGAAGGATCTGATCTGTATCTTCTGAGCATCGAGACATGAAACACATTATGTATCTTGTCTAGCTCAGGTGGTAAGGCTAATCTATAGGCTACTGGTCCCACACGTTCAATAACTTCATATGGGCCAATAAACCTAGGGCTTAATTTTCCCTTTTTCCTGAATCTCAACACTTTCTTCTACGGTGATACTCTGAGAAATACTTTCTCGCCAACTTCATACTCAATGTCCTTTCTTTTCAAGTCAGCATAAGATTTCTGTCTGTCTGAGGCAACTTTCAAATTGGCCTTTATCAATTTCACCTTTTCCTCTGTCTGTTTTATCAGGTCTGGCCCCACTAGCTTATCTTCACCCAATTCAGTCCAACATACAGGTGTTCTGCATTTTCTCCCATACAGTGCTTCATAGGGTGCCATTTGTATGCTAGCTTGATAGCTATTATTGTATGCAAATTCTGCCAGTGGAAGGTATCTGTCCCAACTTCCCTCAAACTCAATAACACAACTTCTCAGCATATCCTCGAGGACCTATCACCTATGTTCGGTTATTATTATCATTATCAGTTCAATTATTATTTACAATAACTCAATGAGTTTCAAAATTTACCTAGATTATTCTTTCTGACTGTCCATCCGTTTGAGGATGAAAAGCCATACTAAAATGGAGTTGTGTGCTCAAGGATTCTTGTAATTTCTTCCAAAATCTAGATGTAAACTTCGGGTCTCTATCAGATATAATGGAAAGTGGGATTCCATGTAGTCTAACTATCTCACTGATGTACAATTCTGCTAGCTTTTCCAGTGAGTAGTCAGTTCTAACTGGCAGAAAATGTGCTGATTTGGTCAATCTACCCACAATCACCCATACTGCATCATGCTTCTTCTGAGTGAGAGGTAGACCACTGATAAAGTCTATAGTGACTTGGTCCCATTTCCATTCAGGTATGTTTATGGGCTGTAACAAACCTTATGGAACTTGATGTTCTGCTTTGACTTGCTGACATGTCAAGCATCTAGTTACATAGTCAACTATGTCTTTCTTTATACCTGGCCACTAGTATCGGAGTTTCAGGTCATGGTACATTTTTGTGCTTCTTGGGTGCATAGCATACACACTGTTATGTGCTTCTTTCAGAATACTGGTTTTCAACTCTTTATCTTCTGGTACACATATTCTATCTTTATAGTACAGGCACCCATTTTCTTTCACTTCATATTCAATTTCCTTCCCCTCAGTGATTTTGCCCATAATAGCCATTAAATTCCCATCTGTTTTTTGCCCATTCTGTATCTGTTGTAACAGATTCGGCTTCACTTGCAACTCAGCCAAAATAACTCCATCAATGGAAGGTATCTATTCTTGGTTCCAGAGAGAGCATCAATACAATTTCTAAATGTATTCTCAAATACTTACATCATTCCTTTCTGTCAAAAATATTAAAATACTGATAAGACTCCATATCAATGTCCAGATATCTTCATCCTCAAGGTGTTCTTTCTAATTTATAGCCATACTAGATTCTCTAAGCTCATAGCAATTTTTGTGGTAATGGTAGTCCAAATTACTGTAACTGAGTCTCTGACTCTAGCTACCTTAAAAGTGTAGTCTTTCGATAGGCTAGTTCAGAAGTTTTAAATTTCTGACTAGAAATTTTTTTTTTCACATTTATTTCCCGTAATAGTACTATATTTGGGCGTAACTGTATCAAATTATAGATTACTTACAAATATTCTTAGTTTATTGTACCATGAGGAAGCACGTAGCTCTACACAATAATCCCATTTCGGTACTGTAATCTGTAGCTTACAATACAAACATCGAGAACATTACATAGTGACCACGTTTTAACCTCATGATCTCGGTTTTCTACTTCTTTTTCTAATGCCCTCTGCGACTCTGAGTCAATATCTTAACTTTGAATAATCAAAAGTAAACAGATCTGCATAGTGTCACCTCGACTCTTATGAATGCAATGCATGTATGCACACTAGTTCTTTTTACTTATCTATGCCTAGGAACGCCAAAACCGTGCTCTGATACCACTAAATGTAACACCCCTCACCCGTCTACAGTGTAGCCGAGCAAGACATGCTACACGGCGTGCCGGAGCACTTGATCTTATCTGATTTCATTATAATTCTAGATTTACTTGTTCAAAAACTTTATCTGAGGTTTAGGCTATTTTTACTTTTATCAAAATCTGACTAATTTGGAAAATTCAAAAATTTCAATGCTAATCCAGTAGAGTACTGGCAGTAATTTGGACTATGATTCTTCGAACTCGCCAAAAACAATTTCAATATATACTCAAATTCACAACTCAGAATCAGTCTCAAAATTTTTCATACTCAATCTCAATCAGAATCATCATGATCAGATATTTAACTCATATATCAAAATTCTTACATTTTATTATTTTGCATAATTTGCCAACTAATTACATAAATTTGTCAAGTACAAGATGTACAAATAATTTACATTATACTTAGAATGAACAAAATACATAACATGTATAAATATGAGCCCTATCTACATGCATTGCTGAGGAGGTGACAACCTTCAATTCTTCTGACACTTCTGCAGATCCGACTCCAAAAATCTCAATCGATACCATCTGGTTTTACCTTCAAGACTGTATGAGGAAGCAATTCCATCACGCTAAGCATTTCTGCTTAGTGGTGCAATAGTATAACAAGAAATGATATATACAATTAAAGAAAGAAATAAATCATAATTCAGATACTCAAGAATCAATTTAATTTTGTATGGTATTTCTAGTATCAACGATCTTATATACTAGTTTGTTCATCTTTGGAAGTGCTTAGTTTATAACTTTTCAGTAATACTACCCAGTATACAAATTATTCTCACTGTATTGTATTTCAAGTCTCTACGGTTCTGCAATTTATTTTTTTGTTATGTTTCTTTTGCTAATTTCTTTTACTCATTCATTCTATACTTAATTTAATTGTACTAAAATTTCATTATACTTAACCTAACTTAGCTTCCCGATTTGAATAATGTTTTAAATGATTGCCCACATAGCCTATACACTGACCAGACTGGATAAACGGATATACTAGCACTGGGTACCGAGTACCTCGGGCCGTCACACCATCAATCACAAAGTATCTCCCGGTGTGCAAACAGTGTGGCTAAAAAGCCATATAATCAATCAGGCATTAAGCCGAGGATAATAACACAAACTGTATAGCAATAGGCTATTAAAATCATAGTATGGCATAATAAGCCATGAAACACAGTGTGACGTAAAGTCATTTACAGAACAGCTGTCAGAATCCTATTGGCATGCCAACCTATCCAAACTAGTCAACTAGGCAAACTAGGGCATATTACAAGATTAAATATTTATTTCTTTATTTTCAGGGTTTACTGGTCATTACACAATTCACTGGTCAATGAAAATATTGACCTTTTTATACATCATGGATAAGTTGATTCTAGTATCAACATGTCACAATTTCCATTTCAATATGCTGCCAATATAGTACAATTTACTATTTTTACAAGTTGGCATTCATTGCCAAATTGCTTCAAGCATCATTGTATGTAGATGTCAAATTCTCAATTTTTGTGTGCTAGATTGGTCTAGCTTAAAGTCCTATTTCCCTTGGTTTTTAGCTTCTGGTCAAAGAAGCAAAATTGTAGCTCTATGTCTCATTGCACGCGGGGTAAAATTTCAAGTCATTCCGAGTTGTATAGACCAAGTTATGGTCAATTTACTAAAACTGGACAGATTGCACCTTTGGTACAAAATTTGGTCAATTTCTCAATTTTTTTTTGCGCTAGATTTGTCTAGCTTAAAGTCCTATTTCTCTTGGCTTTTAGCTTTTGGTCAAAGAAGCAAAATTGTAGCTCTATGTCTTATTGCATGTGGGGAAAATTTCAGGTCATTCTAAGTTGTATAGACCAAGATATTGTCAATTTACTAAAGTTGGACAGATTGCATCTTTAGTGCAAAATTTGGTCAATTTCTCAATTTTTGTTTACTAGATTTGTCTAGCATAAAGTCCTATTTCTCTTGGTACTATTCCCTTCAATTCATTTCATTAGTTAACCTATAATGTTGACCCTTGATGCACTCTACGTGAGTCAATTCTAATGTTACCAATATGTCACATTTTATAGCCCTTTAGTGTTGGTATATGTTACCAATTTCATTTCCAAGTGTATTGCATTTTATTGCAATTTACCGGATTTCGGTCTACTATTTTGACCTAGCTGGATGACCTAGTTCCCTCAGTTTTTGGGTTTTGGTCCAAACTACAAACTTGTAGGTCTATGTCTTATGGAACGCGGAGCAAAATTTCAGGTCATTCTGAGTTATGTAGACCAAGTTATGGTCATTTTACTATTGCTGGTCAAAATGTATCAAAATTGGTCACTTTAGGTCATTTTAGGTCATTTTAGGTTCGGCAAGTTTTTGGAGCCGAACTTGTGCAAGCTTTTTGACTTGCTTATGGTCATTTCTGGGCTTGAGTGTCTTCATAAGACTTGTAGATATAGGTCTTAACTATTCATGGTCAAAATTTCAGGTCAATTAGAACTGTTTTGAGTGAGTTATGGCCTAAATACTAATTGCTGCCCAAATGGTCAGTTTTCAGGCCTTAAATGCACTAATCTGGATTTGGTCACTTTTTAAGGTCAGTTTCTAGGCAGAATTTTGGCAACCTTTCTACATGAAAGTTGGCCTATTTGGTGTCTAGTTTCACCCCCCATTGGCCTCATACCAATTGGGTTCACAGTTTGGCACTTATGGCCTAATTTAGGTGCTGCCTTCAATACACAATCTGCGCAAAGTTCATACACTCCCAATTTAATGTTCCTTCTCCTCCTCATTACTACAATATTCAATCAACAACACTTCCATACATCTATTGTACACAATTCCAGCAACAATTCTGGGCAGAATGGTCAAGTGCTCAATACACACAATTCATCATTAAGTTCAACATTCACTTCCACCAAAATTCAACATACTTCAATGTCAATATTACATATACACTTCAACATTTTCATACTTCAATGTCACTTACACTTGCTGCCCAAAATTTAACATTAGCATATACCAATAAAAATCACATGTTCACACACAAATTCATGCTATTAGGGGCTGCCAAACATGGCAGTTTGCTCAAGGCATCAAGGTTCCATTTCACACCCTTAATTTAAACACTACATGCACATACTTAAATACAAACTTACTACAACTTTCATTTAAATTAATCAACCTTCATTTTCATTCATTAGAAGTAAAAATAGCTCAAGCTCAACAAGGGTTCATGGCTGCCCAAAATGAAGCAACAACACAAATCTCCAATAATTGTTTCAAACCATAATTTAAATTTCTCAATTTCAATCAATTCAAGTCCTATCACTTCCCATACATATACCCATATCAAACATCATCTTTAAACTCATCTACATCATTTAAACACATCAAAATCCCATGAATGTCTTGGCTGCTGAAATGAAGGGCTCACCAAATATACATTAATTTACTCAATTTCTTCACAAATCAACTCACTCAAAGCTCAAAACAAGATCTAATGAAAGAAAATGGGGAGATTAAGCACTAACCTCAACTTGGGCTTGATTAAACTTCACCAAAAATCCTCTTTCTTGCTTCCTACATGCTGCCCATGATGTGTGGACCAAGTTTAATGAAGATACTTGCATGGAATCATGGCTTCATCAATGGTGCATGAAGGTTTGTATATAGGGCGGCCATGGATGAAGCTTGGAGAAATTTCAATTCGGCAAAGAAGAATAATGAGGAAGAAGATGAATAGTGGAAAAATCTGTCCTAGTGGTCCTTATATACTCCACTAATCCCCACTAATCACAATTAAAAATTACATTAATTCATGATTTCCTTTAATTGCAATTATGCCCTCCAATTCCCTTAAATTACATGTTATCTTGAATTTCATTTTTCATGGGATTTTTAAAATATAATACCACTTATTTTTCATAGACATTTAAGTCAAAAGTCAACTCTAGGTGTCAATTGACCAAAATGCCCCTCTTCGGGTCAAATTCGGACTTTTTCGGTAACACCGATTTACTCCTTGTACCGCCGATTTCTTTAATTTTTATTTTTTTCGTTTATACTAACTTTCTAATTTTTCTTTGACATTTTCAATGTCAATTAAACCTCAGTAAACCTTTGATTATGTCCCGAAAATATTTCTCGGGGTTTTCCTGCGCCCAGGGTTAGTCAACAATCCTCGCCGTAACTTCCCGGTGCGGTCACCCATTGCTACGGGTTCGGCTCGTTTAACTTATTCACATTTTCTCTCTTTCATTTTTGTTTGATTTTTCTTGTATTTTCTTTTTATTTATTTCATCATTATATGTCTTTTCACTATCACCAAAGTGTAGTTCCAGACATCCTGACTTGCCTGGACTGTTATTTGGCCACTAGAGCAACAGAACGTACAAAACACGTACAGTGGGGATCTTACATTAACTATGGTTTAACGTATCTATCATTTATATGATTTATGAACTATGATTTAAAGTTGTATTTGGTTAATGTTGTGCACCACTGAGACATTGTCTTAGCGATAGCTTTTCATTCTTGTCCTTTGGTAGACAGACGAGCGATGAGACTAGGCTGCTAGTACATCCAGCGAGAGATTATCGGGTATAATGAGTATACCACATTTTGCATTTTGTACTATAATGTATATACACTGTATGTACATATTATTTTTGGTTTTGAGCAGTTGTAAATTAAAATTGTACATTGAAGTTGTAAAGTAAATTATGAGTTATTTTGACTTGTAAAAATTGTATTATATTTCTTGTATCTCAGTCTTTGAAAAATCACTGTGGATTTGGGTTGAGAAATATGTTGTGTTGAGAAAAATATTGGAGTTGAGATTTGGAAATATATTGAAGTGCTTTTTACAGGTTTTCTGAAGAACTGTTTTATCCAAAATACAGATGACACTCTGCCAAAATTTTTACAGAAATTTCAAATAATTTAAATGTGTTAGTTCTATCACTTCAGTTCAAAAAGGTTTTTAACACCTGTAAATAGTGCTCACCACTGTAAAAGAAGTAAGAAAAGTTTTAAAATCCCTTGTAGTGTATTTAATGGGTTATCAGTAGACGAAGTTGGTAATTCATTAGGTATACTACGGGATCATGTTATGCCTTACAGAGGGGTAGGGTGTGACAGGTCTCATACCAATTGGAGCCACACACTTAAGGTTCTAAGCCAAAACATACACTGCTTTATTACAATTTGTTCATCCTTTACCAATTACACATCCTATGCTTACCAAGTTCACTCTTCCATGCCAATTCTGGTTTGTACCATAACATTAACACATTTAGCAACATATTTTTGGTTATTTTGGTAGCTTGTAACTACTCTCAACGTACACACTATAATACAAAATTTTCTAAGTCCAATTACAATAATTAACCACAGGACATGCCTCATTTATATGTCTAAATTCAAACCACTATACACATATCCAAATTCAAACAATTATTCATATACACATGCTGCTATCAATGACAACATAATTCAACAATATTTCATGAACTCAAACACTTCAATCTTCTTCATGAGGCTGCCACAAGTTTACACATACCCATCAATTTCTATTTTCACTTTTCAAGCTTCCAAATCAAACCTTACACATGGAATTCAATTACAATACAATCAAACATTTAAATCATCATTCTAACCACTATTTACATGCAAGAATAAACTGTTAATATTGAAGTTCCATGGCTGCCAAAATGTACATCTCTATTAATTCATCAAACTTAAAAAATTCTTCCATAAATCAATTACCCACAACCTTGGTTACACTTTTAATGAAACAAGAATTGAAAACACTCACTTTCCTATACTTGAGATTGACAAAACCTTGAAAATTTCTCTCCCTATTGTTGCCTATATGTTTCCCAATATGTGTAGGCAAAATTTAGTGAAGGAAAAAGCAAGGATCATGGCTTGAAGATGGAAGAGTGGAGCTCGCATGCAATTCAGCCATGGAAGTTTGAGAGCATTTCAATTTCAGCTGGTTTTGCAAATTGAGGAAGATGAAGGCATATTCTGTCCATATGTTGATTAAATGTCCACTTAAGTGGAGTTAGCGGAGCACTAATAGGATTAAAAGTATTTTTTTATGTTAAACTTTCCAATTTTCCACATTTTCCTCCCATCTTTTGCTATTTAGATTATGTACCACTATTTTAATTTTTCATGACATTTTCCAAGTGTAATATCATTTATTTTTAATGGACATTTAGGTCAAAAGACAACTCGGGGTTTCAAATGACCACAATGCCCCTGTTCGGGTTGCATTCCTGATTTTTCGGTAACACCGAGTTTTATCGTTTTCTCGATTTCTCATTTTTCTTTGTACTAATTAATTAATTTTTCTTTGATATTTCTAATGATATTTATGCTTCAATAAGTCTTTAATTATGTCTTAAAAATATTTTCCAGGGTTCTCCGCGGTCCAGGGCTAGTCAACGGTCCACGCCGTAACTTTCCAGTGTGGTCACCCATCGCTATGGTTCTCGGCTCGTTTAACTTAGTTACATTTCATTGCTATTATTTTTCCCTTGTTTTTCTTGTATTTCATTATTTTATGTCTCCTCACCCATATCTAAGTGTAGTTCTAGGCATCCTAGCTGTCCGGACAACACTGGTCACCAGAATAATAGAACGCAATACTGAACATAGGGGTGTTACATCATTCATATATCTCAATTTCATATTCATTTCCATTTATGCACAATTTATATATATAAGTTCTCAAGTTTCATTAATTTATATGATTTATAGACTGATTACATAAACTCATAATTTACATGATCTACAAATTAATTACAGTTCCATAATCTATATTTCAACAAGCAATTCATAGTTTACATTACAAATAATAACTAATTATATTGTACAAAATACGTAATATGATCTATATGGGCCCTATCTACATGCATTGCTGAGGAGGTGATAACCTTGAACACTCTACAGATCAGAACTCAAACTCCAAAATCTCTGTTTGGTATTCGCTGGGCTTTAGCTTCAGTACCTGCGCGAGGAAACAAATCTATCGCACTAAGCATTGCTGCTTAGTGGTGCAATAATATAACAAGAAAATAATATAACAAGTAAAAATAATTGGAGCATATTTTCTATACTCAAGAATTTTACTAGGTTCATATGAAATTTTCCATACAATATATCTTTCGTTATTTATGTTGCTCTCTAGAATCACTTCTTTCATAAGTTTCTAATAATCATTTATATAATGTACAAATAAATCTAAAATTTATACTTATACTTATATTCTTATGAAAGTCACATTTGTAATTTTATTTAAGTTGTAATTCTTCTACTAGTCTTTTTATCACTTCCTTGATATTTTCAAAGTTGTTTACAATCATTTTGTAATATTTAGAATTTTTAAAACTAGTTTAATTTACTTCAGATCATTCTAAGGAAGAAATTTTTGGAGCTAATCTAATTTATTTCAGAACTTTTTCTCATTTATTTACTTTCTAGCATTTTAATTACTAATACTCATAACTTATTTTAATAAATTAGACTGCCTAAGTAACCTACGACAGGCTGACTAAATTGGATAACGGGTCGTTGGCACTAGACACCGCGGTGCCTCAGGCTGTCATACCATGGGATGCAGAACGTCAACCACATATGCAGTCAGTATGGCTAAAAAGCCATGATAACACATAATCGGGCATTAAGCCATGAGTGCGGGCATAAAGCCATGAATGCAGGCATAAAGCCATGAATACGGGCATAAAGCCATGAATACAGGCATAAAGCCTTTCGCAGTACTGCTAAAACAATACCCTATTGGCATGCCAAACTATTCAATTTGACACACATGTCTAGGCAATACAAGGGAACATAATATCATTAAATATTAATATATTGTGTTTTATGACTTCATTATTTCATGATAAAATTCAATTATAATTTATACATTCATTTGATCATTTATATGATCACAATTCACATCAATTATCCTTTTATACCATTGTACTCAAAGTATTTTTCCTTTCTACAATAATATCTCATTCATACATTAATATGGTTCATTTATTCATTATGTTATTCATATTGATCATAATTCAAAACAATGGTTCACATGTACCATTGTATTCAAAACATTTTTCCTTTCTCATTTATTTATTTTATGAATTCTATTTGTGATGGGTATATAAGCCCTGACTACCTATTCACATCAATTAGGTGGCTTACTTTTCATGTTTCAAGCAATCCATGAACATTTCATGGATTTCAAATTTATGGCCTTAATTTCCCTTTAATAATATAATTCTTATACTTTGTGTCTTTATATTACTATTCACATTACTATTCACTAAGGAATGCTATGTCACACCCTACCCCTCTGTAAGGCATAACATGATCCCGTAGTATATCTGATGAATTACCAACTTCGTCTACTGATAACCCATTAAATACACTATAAGGGATTTTAAAGCTTTTTTTTTTAATTCTTTTTACAGTGGTGAGCACTATTTACAGGTGTTAAATTTTTTTTTTTTTTTACTGAAGTGAAACCAATTAACAATTTTGAGTATCAATAATTTCTGCAAAAATTTTGGTGGAGTGCCATCTGTATTTTCAATAAAACAGTTCTTCAAAAACCTGTAAAAAACACTTCAATATATTTCTCAATCTCAAACTCCAACATTTAATCAACACAATATGTTTCTCAACATTTGTCAACTCAAATCCACAATAATTTTTCAGTGTTTTCAAAGACTGAGATCAAAGAAATATATCACAATATTTACAAACTAAAACAATTTACAAATTTATTTTACAACTTCAATGTACAATTTTAATTTACAACTACTCAAAACCAAGAACACTATATACATACAGTGAACATACATTACAATACAAAATGCAAAATATGGTATACTCAATATACTCGATGAATTCTCAATATAGCATTAGCAGCCTAGTTTGCTGCCCTGTCAGTCTGTCTACCTGCGACAGCAATGAAAAGCTATGGCTAAGTAAAATTTACTTAGTGGTGCACAATAACAATTTGAAATGCGATATATAAATCTTTTATTGACAATTCACAAATCAAATAATTCACAATTTACAAAGTTCATATAACACAAATTTGATCAAATAATTGAGTAACACAGTTTTTCCCATCAATAGCACAACTTGATCAAGTAACTGAATAATATAGTTTTGCCAATCAATACCACCATTTGATCAAATAATTGAATAATACAGTGTTACCAATCAATAACACCAATTGATCAAATAACTGAATAATACAGTTTTGCCAATCAATAACACCATTTGATCAAATAATTGAATAATACAGTGTTGCCAATCAATAACACCATTTGATCAAATAACTGAATAATATAGTTTTGCCAATCAATAGCACAATTTGATCAAATAACTGAATAACACAGTGTTGTCAATCAATAACACAATTTAGGCCATGACACAATTTTTCCACACATGCCGTGTTCTACACCACGACAAGACACACTCACCCTAAATGTAACACCCCTCACCCGTCTACAGTATAGCCGAGCAAGGCGTGCTACACGGCGTGCCGGAACACCTAGTCTGTGATTATTTCATTTCTTGAACTCAATTTGATTTTAAGAAGTCTTTTATGTCATATTCATATCATACTGATACTATTGTCATACTTTGATAAAATCAGTGTTTCAAGATTGGTAATAAAAATTTTGCAAGGTGCCGTCAATATTTAGGACAAACTGTCCTTCCAAACCTGTTGAAAACAGTTTAATATGATGATATCAAAATCTCAAATATTTCACAGTCTCTATTTCTCAGTAAAGTCAATAGACATTTATAGTCATTAAACAGTTACATAATACAGTCCATAATAATTTAAATATATACAGAAAATTTCCATGTTATTTAATATGTACGAAATATTACAAACCTTAGAGCTTTCCTAACATTATAAAATACAGCACTGAATTTCAAATATACAACAAAAGTACAAAATACAAGATATCCTAAGTCCTACCATGTATGCAATGCAATGCAGATGACTCTGGACTATTATGCAGATCTGATGTCTCACCCAGTCGTAGGTCTGCTGGGCCCCCCAGTTGTATCTCCAATACCTACGCGTTACAAAAGCAACGCGCTAAGCAATTTTTCTTAGTGGTGCTAAATATAAAGAAATATGCACTAAAATAAAGTAAATAAAGTGTTTACAAATTTTTGGTGGTGTTGTATGTCAATAGACTGGATTTAGGTATTTGAATTTAATAGTACTTGAATTACTACCCGTGTAGCCTATATACTGACCAGACTGGATAAATGGATATACTGGCACAGGGTACCTAGTACCTCGGGCCGTCACACCATCGGTCACAAAGTGTCTCCCGGTGTCAAATAGCATGGCTAAAAAGCCATATAGTCAATCTGGCGATAAGCCAAAAATAAATACACAACATGTATAGCCGTAGGCTATTAAAGTCACAGTGCGGCATAATAAGCCGTAAAAACACAGTATAGCATAAAGCCATTTACAGAACAGTTGTCAGAATCCTATTGGCATGCCAACCTATCCATACTAGTCAACTAGGCAAACTAGGGCACATTATAAATTAATTGTTTAATTCTTCAATCTTTGGAGTTTACTAACTATTGTATAATTCACAAGTCAATGCATATGTTGACCTTTTTAGGTAATATGGACAAGTTGTTTCTAGCATCAATATGTCACAATTTATATCTCAATATGCTTCCAATATAGTGCAATTTACCATTTTTACAAGTTGGCATTCATTGCCAAAATGCTTCAAGCATCATTGTATGCAAAATGTCAAATTCTCAATTTTTGTGTGCTAGATTGGTCTAGCTTAAAGTCCTATTTCCTTTGGTTTTTAGCTTCTGGTCAAAGAAGCAAAATTGTAGCTCTATGTCTTATTGCACACGGGGAAAAATTTCAGGTCATTCCTAGTTGTGTAGTCCAAGATATGGTCAATTTGCTAAAGCTGGACAGATTGCACTTTTAGTGCACAATTTGGTCAAATTTTAGGTCACTTTTGGTTCGGCAGTTTTTGTGCCCGAACTTATGCAAGCCATTTGACTTGGTTATGGTCATTTCTGGGCTTTGGTGTGTTCATAAGACTTGTAGATATAGGTCTTAGCTATTCATGGTCAAAATTTCAGGTCAATTGGACCTGTTTTGAGTGAGTTGCCTAAACACTAACTGCTGCCCAAATGGTCAGTTTTCAAGCCTCAAATGCACTAATCCGGATTTGGTCACCTTTTAAGGTCAGTTTCTAGGCAGAATTTTGGCAACCTTTCAACATGAAAGTTGGCCTATTTGGTGTCTAGTTTCACCCCATATTGGCCTCATACCAATTAGGTTCATAGTTTGGCACTTATGGCCTCATTTAGGTGCTGCCTTCAATACACAACCTGCACAAAGCTCATACACTTCCAATTTAATGTTCCTCCTCCTCCTCATTACTACAATATTCAATCAACAACACTTCTATACATATATTGTACACAATTTCAGTAACAATTATGGACAGAATGTTGAAGTGCTCAATGCACACAATCCATCATTAAGTTCAACATTCACTTCCACCAAAATCCAACATACTTCAATGTTAATATTACACATATACTTCAACATATTCATACCTCAACATCACTTACACTTGCTACCCACAAATTGACATTAACATATATCATTAATAACCATATATTCACACACAAATTCATGCTATTAGGGGCTGCCAAACATGGCAGTTTGCTCAAGGCTTCAAGGTTCCATTTCACACCTTAAATCTAAACACTATATGTACATACTTATGCACAAACTTACTCTAACTTTCATTTGAATCAATCAACCTTCATTTTCATTCATTAGAAGTAAAAATAACTCAAGTTCAACAAGGGTTCATGGCTACCGAAAATGGACAAGTCCATTTCTCACTATTTCTTTTATTTCTCTTCACCAAAACACTCACCTCAACCTAAACACAAGCTTTACTAAAGCAAGGGAGGGATTTTGGACACTTACCACTTGAAAGCATCCTTCAAACTTCACCAAATCTTGTTTTTCTTGCTGCCAGTATCTTCCCCAAGGTGAGTACACAAGCTTTAATGAAGGAAGGAAGTGGAAAGGAGGGCTTGATCAATGGTGCATGGTGATGGAGGGAGTTTGGCCATGGTGGACTTCCATGGAAGTTCAATTCGTCCAAAACTTTAAAAGTTGAAGATGAAGATGATAATGAGTGCAATCTGCTATCCCAATATTCAAGTTAGTGGAGCACTAGGCTCATTTTAATATTTAATTAGTTAAAGTTTCCTTATTTGCTCATTTTACACCATTCTTTTACTATTTACATATTGTATCCCATTTTAATTTTTTTCATGACATTTCCTAAGTGCAATATCATTTATTCTTAATGGACATTGAGGTCAAAAGGCAACACTAGGTGTCAAATGACCAAAATACCCCACTTCGGGTTATATTCCCAATTTTTCGGTAACACCGATTTTTGTCTGTTTCTCGATTTTTCATTTTTCTTTGTACTAATCTATTAATTTTTTTCTTTGATATTTCTAGTATCAATTACATTTCAATGAACCTTTATTTATGTCTCTAAATTAAATTCAGAGGGTTCCCCACGGTTCTGAGGTCGGCAACGGCCTTCCCGGTGCGGTCACCCATCGCTACGGTGCCGACTCGTTTAACTTAGCTTCATTTTCTCTCTTTCATTTTTGTTTGATTTTTCTTGTATTTTCTTTTTATTTATTTCATCATTATATGTCTGTTCACTATCACCGAAGTGTAGTTCCAGACATACTGACTTGCCTGGACTGTTATTTGACTACTGGAGCAATTGAACGTACAGAACACGTACAGCGGGGATGTTACAACTCTTCCCCTCTAAATAAAAATTTCGTCCTCGAAATTTACCTGATGTGAAGAGCTGAGGGAACTGTTGTCTCATTGTCTCCTCGCTCTCCCATGTTGCCTCCTCCGTGTTGTGGTGTCTCCATAGGATTTTCACTAGTGGAATTGTCTTGTTTCTGAGCTCTTTTATCTCTCGTGCCAAGATTTTAATTGGTTCTTCTTCATATGTCAGGTCAGGTTGTACCATAATTTCTTCTGCTGAGATGACATGTGAAGGATTTGATCTGTATCTTCTGAGCATCGAAACATGGAACACATTATGTATCTTGTCCAGCTCAGGTGGTAAGGCTAACCTGTAGGCTACTGGTCCCACACATTCTATCACTTCATATGGGCCAATGAACCTAGGGCTTAATTTTCCCTTTTTCCCGAATCTCAACACTTTCTTCCATGGTGATACTTTGAGAAATACCTTCTCGCCAACTTCATACTCAATGTCTTTTCTCCTCAAGTCAGCATAAGATTTCTGTCGGTCTGAGGCAACTTTCAAATTGGCCTTTATCAGTTTCACCTTTTCCTCTGTCTGTTTTATCAGGTCTAGCCCCACTAGCTTAGCTTCACCCAATTCAGTCCAACATACAGGTGTTCTGCATTTTCTCCCATACAGTGCTTCATAGGGTGCCATTTGTATGCTAGCTTGATAGCTATTATTATATGCAAATTCTGCCGGTGGAAGGTATCTGTCCCAACTTTCTTCAAACTCAATAACACAACTTCTCAGCATATCCTCGAGGACCTATCACATATGTTCGGTTATTATTATCATTATCAGTTCAATTATTGTTTACAATAACTTAATGAGTTTCAAAATTTACCTGGATTATTCTTTCTGACTGTCCATCCGTCTGAGGATGAAAAGCTGTACTAAAATGGAGTTGTGTGCCCAAGGATTCTTGTAATTTCTTCCAAAATCTAGATGTAAACCTCGGGTCTCTATCAGATATAATGGAAAGTGGAATTCCATGTAGTCTAACTATCTCACTGATGTACAATTCTGCTAGCTTTTCTAATGAGTAGTCAGTTCTGACTGGCAGAAAATGTGTTGATTTGGTTAACCTATCCATAATCACCCATACTGCATCATGCTTCTTCTGAGTGAGAGGTAGACCACTGACAAAGTCCATAGTGACTCGGTCCCATTTCCATTCAGGTATGTTTATGGGCTGCAACAAACCTGATGGAACTTGATGTTCTGCTTTGACTTGTTGACAGGTCAAGCATCTAGTTACATGGTCAACTATGTCCTTCTTCATACCTGGCCACCAGTATTGGAGTTTCAGGTCATGGTACATTTTTGTGCTTCCTGGGTGCATAGCATACACACTGTTATGTGCTTCCTTCAGAATACTAGTTTTCAACTCTTTATTATCTGGTACACATACTCTATCTTTATAGTACAGGCACCCATTTTCTTTCACTTCAAATTCAGTTTCCTTCCCCTCAGTGATTTTGCCCATAACAGCCATTAATTTCCCATCTGTCTTCTGCCCATCCTGTATCTGTTGTAACAGATTTGGCTTCACTTGCAACTCAGCCAAAATAACTCCATCATGAGTTAAGGATAGTTGGGCATTCAGAGATCTTAATGCTACAATAGATTTTCTGCTTAAAGCATCAGCGACTACATTTGCCTTCCCAGGGTGGTAGTCAATCACACAATCATAATCTTTCAGGAATTCAATCCATCGCCTCTGTCTCAAATTAAGTTCCTTCTGGGTTGTGGATACTTGGACTCTTATGGTCTGTGTATATGTAGCATTTTTCTCCATACAAGTAATGCCTCCATATCTTCAATGCGAAGATAATTGCTGCTAACTCCAAATCATGAGTAGGGTAATTCTTTTCATGTGGCCTTAACTACCTGAAAGCATATGCGACCACTTTCCCTTCTTGCATGAGTACACACCCTAACCCATTGTGTGAGGCATCACTGTAGACTCCAAAGTCTTTTCCAGACATTGGCTGTGTTAACACTGGTGCCTCTGTCAATATAGCCTTCAGCCTCTCAAAAATGGCTTGACACTTGTCATTCCAGTTAAATTTCATATTCTTGTGCAGTAATTTGGTCATTGGAGCAGCTATCAGGGAAAATCCCTTTACAAATCTTCTGTAATATCCAGCTAACCCCAAGAAACTTCTGATCTCAGTTGTATTTCTGGGAGGCTTCCATTCCATCACTGCTTCAATCTTCTTAGGATCCACTCTAATCCCTTTAGATGATACTACATGTCTAAGGAATGCAATCTCATTCAACCAGAACTCACACTTGGACAATTTAGCATACAATTTCTTCTCTTGTAGAGTCTGCAGAATAATTCTCAAATGCTCATCATGTTCTGCTTTATCCTTGGAATACACCAGGATGTCATCAATGAAGACCACTACGAACCGATCTAAGTATGGATGGAAGATACGGTTCATAAGGTCCATGAATGCTGCTGGAGCGTTTGTTAACCCAAATGGCATCACTAGGAATTCATAATGCCCATACCGGGTTCTAAATGCAGTCTTAGGCACATCTGTATCCTTAACCCTTAGCTGATGATACCCTGATCTGAGATCAATCTTAGAAAACACACCGGCTCCCTTCAAATGATCAAAAAAATCGTTAATTCTAGGCAACGGATACTTGTTCTTCACTGTTACTCTGTTTAACTGCCGGTAGTCAACACATAACCTCAGTGTCCCATCTTTCTTCTTTATAAATAGTACCGGAGCTCCCCACGATGACACACTGGGGCGTATGAACCCCTTTGTCTAGTAATTCTTGTAGCTGGATTTTTAACTTTTTCAATTCAGCAGGTGCCATCCTATATGGAGCAATTGAAATTGGAGCTATACCTGGCATAATCTCAATAGCAAATTCAACTTCCCTTTCTGGTGGCAAACTAGGCAATTCCTCTGGAAACACCTCAGAGAAATCCCTTACTGTGGGTATGTCAGATAAGTTAAGTTTACCCTGCCTAGTGTCAACCACGTGTGCCAGATAGGCTTCACACCTTTTTCTCAACCATCTCCTTGCAACTGTAGCTGAGATGACATTGGACAAGAAATCTGTCCTTTCACCCACAACTATTATTTCTTCGTTTTCAACAGTTTTCAGAGAGATTCTCTTCAATTTACAATCTACTATTGCCTGATGATGGGATAACCAGTCCATTCCCAAAATCACATCAAACTCATGGAAAGGCAGTTCGATTAAGTCTGCTAAGAACTCTTTCCCTTGAATCTTCAATGGACAGCCCTTATACACCTTGTTTACTACCACACTGTGGCCTAGCGGATTTGTGACCAGGATGTCTTGGTCACTTTCCTCCACTGGTATTCCCTTTTCTACGGGCAGCTTGATACAAATATATGAATGAGTAGATCCAGGATCCACTAATGCATGCACAGAAGTATTATAAAGGAGGAACGTACCCTTGATGACATCTGGAGCATCCTGTTCCTCCTGTGCCCTTATAGCATAGGCTTTGGCTGGTTTTCTGCCTTCTGCTCTCTCCACAGACTCTGACACAGGTTTCTGTGAAGTACCGGCTGCCTTAGCCTTACCCGGCCTTCTACCCCTTGGAGCTGGAGCGGCGGCCTATCAGTTGATACCAGAGTGGATGTAGCAGTTCTGCGTGGACAATCTCGGACTAGGTGGTCTGTAGATCCACACCGTAAACATGCACCTATCATCCTCCAACATTCACCCTTATGCCATTTTTGGTAATGTGGGCAAGCAACAGATACCGTTGGGGCTGGTCCCCTGTACCCTGTCCCTGGAGAGCTAGCCATTGAAGGGGTGGACTGGCCTCTCCTTGGTGCAACCGAGATTTGGGCCTCTGTGGTGACCACGAGTTGGTGCTCTCATGAAACTCGAGTAGGCGAACCTCTGAATTTCTTGCTAGGGGCGTAAGATGTATTGTCGACCACGACCTCTTTTCTCTGTCTGTCCCTTACATTACTGCTCATTCATTCTAACTTTTTCAACCTTCAGTGCAGGTTCCACTAACTTGGCAAACTCTGTAAACCCCAAGGCTGTAATCATTACTTTAATGTTATCATTGAGTCCTTCCTCAAATCTCTTGCATCTCTCTGCCTCATTAGGGACTATTTCCCGCCTATAGTGGCTCAGTCTGACAAATTCTCTTTCATATTCAGCCACTGTCAGCTATCTCTGGCGTAGGGTAATAAACTCCCTTCTCTTCTCTTCCAAGTATACACTACCCACATACTTCTTTCTGAACTCAGTGAGAAAGAAATCCCAAGTTATCTGTTCTGGTGGCACCTCACTAGTTACTGGTATGCATCATCCTGTAGTAGTGATACACCAGCTTCCAAATTCTACTCTGGAGTACAATGAAGTTGTTTCAAGACTCTTCCAGTTCTGTCCAACCAGTTTTCAGCTGTGATAGAATCATCTTCCCTTTGGCCCAGAAAGTCCACTGCTCCAAACTTCCTGAGTCTCTCCATATGAGATTTTTGATGTGGAGGTGGTGGTGGTGGCATAACTCCTGCCATCTGTCTAAAGAACACAGCCATTTGCTGAAATGTGGCTGATGCATTTGGTACTGATGGAGCAGGTTCCCTCCTGTCTCCTAGTTCAGTCATAGATGGAGCATGACTTTCCACTTCCTCATCGACCGCTCTCTGTGACGTGGAGTCCATATTCTGATCAAAATAACAAAACAAATCAAAAGATCTGCATTAGAGTCATCTTAACACTTACAATGCAATGCATGATGTGCAATCTATCTAGGTCCAGAAACGCCTAAACCGTGCTCTGATACCACTAAATGTAACACCCCTCACCCGTCTACAGTATAGCCGAGCAAGGCGTGCTACACGGCGTGCCGGAACACCTAGTCTGTGATTATTTCATTTCTTGAACTCAATTTCATTTTAAGAAGTCTTTTATGTAACATTCATATCATGCTTATACTATTGTCATACTTTGATAAAATCAGTGTTTCAAGATTGGTAATAAAAATTTGGCAAGGTGCCGTCAATATTTAGGACAAACTGTCCTTCCAAACCTGTTGAAAACAGTTTAATATGATGATATCAAAATCTGAAATATTTCACAGTCTCTATTTCTCAGTAAAGTCAATAGACTTTTACAGTCATTAAACAGTTTCATAATATAGTCCATAATAATTTAAATATATACAGAAAATTTCCATGTTATTTAATATGTACAAATTATTACAAACCTTAGAGCTTTCATAACATTATAAAATACAACATTGAATTTTAAATATACAACAAAAGTACAAAATACAAGATATCCTAAGTCCTACCATGTATGCAATGCAGTGCAGATGACTCTGGACTATTATGCAGATCTGATGTCTCACCCAGTCGTAGGTCTGCTGGGCTCCCCAATTGTATCTCCAATACCTACGCGTTACAAAAGCAACGCGCTAAGCAATTTTGCTTAGTGGTGCCAAATATAAAGAAATATACACTAAAATAAAGTAAATAAAGTGTTTACAAATTTTTGGTGGTGTTGTATGTCAGTAGACTGGATTTAGGTATTTGAATTTAATAGTACTTGAATTACTGCCCATGTAGCCTATATACTAACCAGAGTGGATAAACGGATATATTGGCACTGGGTACCTAGTACCTCAGTCCGTCACACCATCGGTCACAAAGTGTCTCCCGGTGTGCAAATAGCGTGGCTAAAAAGCCATATAGTCAATCTGGCGATAAGCAAAAAATAAATACACAACATGTATAGCCGTAGGCTATTAAAGTCACAGTGCGGCATAATAAGCCGTAAAAACACAGTATGGCATAAAGCCATTTACAGAACAGCTGTCAGAATCCTATTGGCATGCCAACCTATCCATACTAGTCAACTAGGCAAACTAGGGCACATTATAAATTAATTGTTTAATTTTTCAATATTTGCAGTTTACTAACTACTGTATAATTCACAAGTCAATGCATATGTTGACCTTTTTAGGTAATATGGATAAGTTGTTTCTAGTATCAATATGTCACAATTTATATCTCAATATGCTTCCAATATAGTGCAATTTACCATTTTTACAAGTTGGCATTCATTGCCAAAATGCTTCAAGCATCATTATATGCAAAATGTCAAATTCTCAATTTTTGTGTGCTAGATTGGTCTAGCTTAAAGTCCTATTTCCTTTGGTTTTTAGCTTTTGGTCGAAGAAGCAAAATTGTAGCTCTATGTCTTATTACACGCGGGGCAAAATTTCAGGTCATTCCGAGTTGTGTAGACCAAGATATGGTCAATTTGCTAAAGCTGGACAGATTGCACTTTTAGTGCACAATTTGGTCAAATTTTAGGTCACTTTTGGTTCGGCAGTTTTTGTGCCCGAACCTGTGCAAGCCATTTGACTTGGTTATGGTCATTTCTGGGCTTTGGTGTCTTCATAAGACTTGTATATATAGGTCTTAGCTATTCATGGTCAAAATTTCAGATCAATTGGACCTGTTTTGAGTGATTTATGTCCTAAACACTAACTGCTGCCCAAATGGTCAGTTTTCAGGCCTCAAATGCACTAATCCTGATTTGGTCACCTTTTAAGGTCAGTTTCTAGGCAGAATTTTGGCAACCTTTCAACATGAAAGTTGGCCTATTTGGTGTCTAGTTTCACCCCATATTGGCCTCATATCAATTGGGTTCATAGTTTGGCACTTATGGCCTCATTTAGGTGCTGCCTTTAATACACAACCTGCACAAAGCTCATACACTTCCAATTTAATGTTCCTCCTCCTCCTCATTACTACAATATTCAATCAACAACAATTATATATATATATTGTACACAATTTCAGCAACAATTCTGGGCAGAATGTTCAAGTTCTCAATGCACACAATCCATCATTAAGTTCAACATTCACTTCCACCAAAATTCAACATACTTCAATGTTAATATTACACATATACTTCAACATATTCATACCTCAACATCACTTACACTTGCTGCCCACAAATTGACATTAACATATATCAATAATAACCATATATTCACACACAAATTCATGCTATTAGGGGCTACCAAACATGGCAGTTTGCTCAAGGCTTCAAGGTTCCATTTCACACCTTAAATCTAAACACTACATGTACATACTTATGCACAAACTTACTCTAACTTTCATTTGAATCAATCAACCTTCATTTTCATTCATTAGAAGTAAAAATAACTCAAGCTCAACAAGGGTTCATGGCTTCCGAAAATGGACAAGTCCATTTCTCACTATTTCTTTTATTTCTCTTCACCAAAACACTCACCTCAACCTAAACACAAGCTTTACTAAAGCAAGGGAGGGATTTTGGACACTTACCACTTGAAAGCTTCCTTCAAACTTCACCAAATCTTGTTTTTCTTGCTACCAATATCTTCCCCAAGGTGAGTATGCAAGCTTTAATGAAGGAAGGAAGTGGAAAGGAGGGCTTGATCAATGGTGCATGGTGATGGAGGGAGTTTGGCCATGGTGGACTTCCATGGAAGTTCAATTCGTCCAAAACTTTAAAGGTTGAAGATGAAGATGATAATGAGTGCAATCTGCTGTCCCAATATTCAAGTTAGTGGAGCACTAAGCTCATTTTAATATTTAATTAGTTAAAGTTTCCTTATTTGCTCATTTTGTACCATTCTTTTACTATTTACATATTGTATCCCATTTTAATTTTTTTCATGACATTTCCTAAGTGCAATATCATTTATTCTTAATGGACATTGAGGTCAAAAGGCAAGACTAGGTGTCAAATGACCAAAATACCCCACTTCGGGTTATATTCCCGATTTTTCGGTAACACCGATTTTTGTCTGTTTCTCGATTTTTCAATTACATTTTTTCTATTAATTTTTTCTATTAATCTATTAATTTTTTTCTTTAATATTTCTAGTTTCAATTACATTTCAATAAACCTTTATTTATGTCTCAAAATTAAATTCAGAGGGTTCCCCGCGGTCTGAATTAAACAACGGCCTTCCGGTCTGATCACCCATCGCTACTGATCTTAGCTCGTTTAACTTAGCTTCATTTTCTCTCTTTCATTCTTGTTTGATTTTTCTTGTGTTTTCTTTTTTACTTATTTCATCATTATATGTCTGTTCACTATTACCGAAGTGTAGTTCTAGACATAATGACTTGCCTGGACTGTTATTTGACTACTGGAGCAATTGAACGTACAGAACACGTACAGCGGGGATGTTACACCAGTAATCGAAATCAATGAGGGAGGAAGCTATCTAAATAATGAGTACTCATCCACATGTTAGTAGTATGCCCTAGAGCATATCGTTTAGTATGTATCTTACACATATTTTTATTAATAAAAGGCATTTTCACTTTTCCGTTTACATAATATATTTATGTGTAATAGAAAAGGTCCATTGATATTTTGTTAGAAATATTATTCTTAAGTTGTTAAGAATATGAGTGACAATATTTCTAGCACAAAGTATCATAAATAGGTTCACAATCGAGGATACTTCATAATAAGGACATGAATTATCCAGAAAGATTGTATTCATGTTTGTTCCCAAGTTATTTATATGAAATATAAATAAGATGGAATGGTGAGTCTCATGCCATATAACAAACATGATAGGCACTTATAAATGATAAGTAGGCCGAACCAGTGACACTTATGACAAGCACATGGAGTTTACTCTTGTCAATGTTTTGTCATAAATCATATCAGTGCATATAATCTTTAAACCTAGGATAGCACAGTTATCTTGTATATAGGTAGTTTGAGCTTGATACTGTTTTCATACTTGTACTATGTATGGGTATATGGGCATGTGTTGGCTCCTACTAGTTATATATGGAGGTAGGTGTTGATCAAGATGGAATCTGTTCCTCTATGTAAATAGAGATAAAATCCTATGTTCATTTAATTGTTCTTAATGTTTCAAGTTCCTGGCCAGGACAGATAGATTTATTCAGAAAAGAGTTTCTGATGAGAAAGCCTTTTTAATCAAGAACTAGAATTAAAAGAGAACATAGTATTCATAGCAAATGGAGTTTGACATAAACCATGACTCCAGCTTAAGTTGGGATTTTGTAACGGAGAGATTCTAGTGCATGGTAACATATGATTATAGATTCATTTATGGTAAACCTTATTACTAATTGGGTGGCCATGGCATGCTATGCTAGGTGTTAACCATGGTCTATGAGGTTCATAAAATGATTTAGAGAAATCATTTATGGTAAGAAAGAGTTCTGATGATATTAAGAGTTCATATCATGTTTCATTGCCAATTAGTGATGAGCCTAGTAAGTCACACACATATACAAATTATCACCTATTTAAATATGATTTAATTAATTAATTGAAGTGTTTAATTGATTAATTAAATATGTTTGGTTTGCAATTAAATTGCAAAGTCCCTAGCATGACTTGAAACCAAATCTAGATTATTGGATGTATAATATAAGTTAAATTTATATTTAAAGTGTTTAAATATGAATTTGATTATTGAGAAATTAATTAATAGAGATTAATTAATTAATTTATATTTGATATAAATTAATTAGAAGAAGAGAAATAATTATTTTGGGTTGAGAACTCAAAATTAAGACACAGGGGCATTTTGGTCATTTCACAGGGTGACACGTGGCACCATGTGATGGTGACGCATGGCACTACACATAAGCTTGCCAAATGTCTTTTAATGATGTAAGATTATTAAAATTAAGATTAAATATAGGTTTGACACTTGGCACAATGTGATTGGGTCAATTAAACCTAGAGCTAATCAAAGGGTAACATGTGGCAAGGGTTTAATGTGTTAACCTAGCTATTTAAGTGTTGTTATGAAAAAGAAAAGCAACCAGAAGCCACTCCTCTCCTTAGTCACGCCACTTTGAGGCTTTTCATCTATTCTTCTTCATCTCTCATCAATTCAAAGAGATTAGCCATCAATCTCTTGAATTAAGAACACTAGAAATTGTTTCTAGTGTCCTGTTTACATCTCTAATCTCTTAAAAGGCAGAACTTGAATTTCTAATTAATAGAAAAAGCTTTAGAAGCTGTTCAAGGGCTACCATAGGTGTTCTTGGTGTGGACAAGCTAGAGGAACAACATCTGGTGTCCTGAAGACGAATCTCAAAGGCGCAGACATCGCCGATTGCATCAAGAGGTTAGTGTAATCGTTCTTGATTTAATCTAGGGTTCTAAAATTAATCTGATTAATTTTAAAATCTTAAATGGCAAATACAGATCCAAAAACATATTAAAAGAGTTTTAATATGTTGTTTATCATTTAAATCAAATAGATAAAAATAAATCTTGCATGATGCATGTGACCCTAGGTGAAAATTTTTGAATTCAATGGTATAAACTTGTGTTTTTCACGCTTTCGTTCCTTCAATTGGTATCAGAGCCACTATATTTGCCATTTAGATTATTTATTATATGATTTAATTGTGTGATTTGATCATGAGATGATTTGATCCATTGCTGGTTGCAATGGATGTGTGGCGGCACACATGGTGAAGCCACCATTGGTGGCGGCAACAATGGTTCTTCAAGGTGGCGCAAGGTTTGCTTTTTAATTTACAATTGTTGTATGATCTAAAAGCTCATCCTATGTCTAATTAAATTGTTTAATTAGAATTTTAATCGCACAATTAAATTATGATTCAAATCAGAATTTTAAAAAATTGTTTGAATGTGATTCAAATCTGAATTTTAAAAGTTGTTTGAATGTGACTCAAATCTGAATTTTTAAAGTTGTTTGAATCATATTTAAATCTGATTTTTTAAAATTGATTGAATAAAATTCAGATCTGATTTTTTAAAAAATGTTTGAATGTGATTCAAATCTGAATTTTTAAAGTTGTTTGAGTGTGATTCAAATCTGAATTTTTAAATTTGTTTGAATGAGATTCAAATCTGAATTTTTAAATTTATTTGAATCATATTCAAATCTGGTTTTTTAAGTTGAATATGAGATATTCAATTTAATTTAAGTATGTATGTTTTATTTAATTGTTAAATAGTGATATGCATGATGGATGATCATGGACTATAAAAAGACCAATGTGATTGGATTTATTTCTTTTATGTTTCTTTGGGATTGTAAATTAATTAATTTATTTTAATTTATTTTGGGCATGTATTATTAAGTTTGTAATAATTTTTGGTTTGTAATTTCATTTATTTAAGTTCTTGTAAATTCGCCTTGGTATGCCAAGGATTACCATGTAATATTGGATTGCAAGAAGTTTAAGGAGCTCAAGAGCATTGGTGGGACCAGTGAGAGGAATTTAAGATCAAGTGTTGCTTATGTACTCCTTTAGCAACTCTTGTAAAATGAATGAATGAATGAAATGCACCTAGGAATGCCCTGATTCAATTCTTGGTGGCTCAGAATTGAATCCCTTAGAAAGTCCATGATCATACCATATTTATTGCTTATCCATGAATGCATGAGATGTATGGGAATGTATGCTATTATATGATATATGCATGCTAATTGGATAATGTGCAAAGTGAGACCTTAATAGTAATTAGAATGACCATAAAATCTTCCAAATAAATGATTAAGTTGGAAATGCTATAATTAAAGTAATTATAACATAGGCCCTCCATTGGGGCAATTATTTTAAGAAATTTTAAATAGTTGCATAAGATGCAATTAATTTAAGAGATTTTCTTAAGAATAATTGTTAAGCATGAGATGTTGTAAATATGTAAATGATTTAGTGGCCAATATTGGATGTACCTGAGGACATTAAAATTATTTGCATAATTACTGGCTCAATGGGATCAACTTAACTAATGCAAGATAAGTCAATAATGGATGTACCTGAGATTTTGAGCATTAGGGGCTAGGTAAAGGATTGAACCTCACATGAGATGTGATGCGCAAGGAGTTGCTCACTTATAGTTTATTGTAATTCCAATAATGGATGTACCTGAGGATGATCAATAGAATTATAAGAATTCAATCACCCACTAGAAATCCATCCAACTAGGATTCCCGTTTTCTACTTTGGAAGTGTAGGATTCGCTAAGTTAGTGGGAGGACCAATTTAATTAAAAGACCATAATCATTTTGGTTAATTACATGATACATTTACTAATTAATTTGGTTATTTTCTGCAGTTAATTTTCTGATAAAAATAAGCACAAAACAACCACCACCATCCAATATCCTTGCAAGCATACTTGATCACAATAGGTTGACAGGACCTAATCTGTCTAATTGGCTAAGAAATTTGAAACTTGTCCTGAACCTTGAACATATAGGATATGTTCTAGATTCAAATGTTCCTGGTCCCTTTCCTCCAGAGGCCACACAAGAGGAACATGAAACTTTGGACAAGTGGAAGGAGCATGATATGAGAGCTAAGTGTTACATGCTTGCTTCCATGAGTAATGAGTTACAGAAGCAACATGAGAACATGCAGAGTGCGAGTGAGATCCTCCTTCACCTACAAGAGTTGTATGGTGAGCACAGCAGGAATGCTAGGTATGAGATATCTTGACAGCTATTCCGTATGAAGATGTCTGAGGGACAGAATGTTGGGGATCATGTCCACAAGATGATTCGGCTGATTGAGCAGTTGGAATATCTTGACTTCAACATGGATTTCCAACTGCATACGGATTTGATCCTTCAGTCCCTTTCTGAGTCTTTTGCGAATTTTGTGACAAATTACCATATGACTAAACAGGAATGCACCTTAGCTGGTTTACTCAACATGCTAGTTATTGCCCAAAAGAATATGCCAGGCAATAAAGGAAAAGAGGTAGCTTTGGTTGCATCTTCTTCTGCTGAAAAGTCCAACAAGAAGAAGGGCAATAAGAAAAAGAAACCTCAGATTCCTGGTCCTTCCAAGAAAATAGCTAAACAGAAAAGGAAGACTAAAGCTGATGGAGGCAAAGGAAAGTGTTTCCACTACCAAAAGGATGGGCACTGGAAAAGGAATTGCCTAGAGTATCTTGCTTCTCTGAAGGACAAGAAGGATGCACCTTCGAAAGGTATGTCCATATCTTGTTATTTAGATTCTGATGATACTCATAGTTCATCTACAGCTTGGGTTTTAGATACTGGTGCCAGTTCTCACATTTCTAATGATATACAGGAACTAGCAAATAGTAGCAGCTTGCGTTCTCAAGATATTAGAGTCCGGATTGGCAATTGCTCAACTGTTGAAGCTTTAGCCATAGCATCTAAATCTTTTTACATGTTTGGACATGCTTTGTGTTTAGATAATATTTTATATGTACCTGATGCTTTTAAGAACATCATTTTTATATCTAGTTTAACTAGAAATGGTTATGAATTTCAGTTCACAGATGATGTTTGCAATATTTATTTTGGAAATAAATATGTTGGTTCGGGTTATATGAATGATGGTCTTTATTATTTGGATAATAATGACAAACACAAATTGAATGCAAGTGATCTAAAAGAATGCAATGCCATGGTGAATACCAACTCAAGTTCAAAATATATTTGGCACTTAAGGTTATGTCATTTTGCAGAAGATAGTATTGCAAAACTGGAGAAAATGGGAATTCTATCCTCATTGGGCTCTGAGCCTACTCCAACTTGTGAATCTTGCCTTCAGGGCAAAATGACTAGATCACCCTTTGTTGGACAAGGGCTAAGAGTTGAAAATATTTTGGAGCTAATACATAGTGATGTATGTGGTCCATTTAAAGAAATGGCTAGAGGGGGTTTTCATTATTTTATTACCTTTACTGATGATAAATCAAGGTTTGGGTATTTGTATTTGATGAAATACAAACATGAATCTTTTGAAAAGTTCAAAGAACTTAAATCTGAAGTAGAAAATCAAACAGGAAAGAGTATTAAAGCTCTTCGATCAGATCGTGGAGGTGAATATTTGAGTACTGAATTTGATGAATACTTGAAAGAGCATGGCATTGTTTCTCAGCTGACTCCTCCAGGAATGCCACAACTGAATGGTGTATCTGAAAGGAGAAATCGTATCCTATTGGATATGGTACGTAGTATGATGAGCTATACTGATATGCCAATCTTCTTTTGGGGATTTGCATTAGAATCAGCTTTGTATATTCTGAATAGGATTCCATCAAAATTAGTTTCTTCCACACCTTATGAGATATGGCATGGAAGAAAACCAAGTCTTAAGCATGTTAAGATTTGGGATTGTCCAGCTTATATCAAAAAGCTGAACACTGATAAATTGGAGACCAGATCAGAAAAAAGGTCGATTTGTTGGATATCCAAAAGATAGTTTTGGATATTATTTTTATTTGCCTACTTCACAAAAGGTTGTGATAAGTAGAGATGCCACATTTCTTGAACAACAGTTTGTTCAAGAAGGAGGCAAAGGAAGGCAAATAGAGTTAGAATTGGAGAATTCGACTAACCAGCATCGAGATGGATATAGATCCATCTAGTCAACCTATACCCATTGATGAAACATCTACATTTGTTCCTCATAGAACAACCGGTATCTCACCCACCAGTGAGATATGGTTTTCTTCATGAAGAAGAACAAGAGTTGTCTACTCATGAAGAAGTAGATCATGGAGATGATCCACTTACTTATGAAGAAGCTATATCAGATATAGACTCTTCAAAATGGATTGATGCTATGAAATCCGAGATTGATTCCATGTATAAGAATCAAGTTTGGGATCTTGTTGACCCACCTGAAGGTATTGTACCTATAGGGAACAAATGGGTTTTCAAGAAGAAAATTAGTTCTGATGGAAAGGTAGAGACCTATAAGGCAAGGTTAGTAGCGAAAGGGTTTCGCCAAAGGCAAGGAATCGACTATGAGGAGACTTTCTCGCCTGTTGTCATACTTAAATCAATTAGGATTTTATTAGCAATAACTGCATACTATGATTATGAGATTTGGCAGATGGATGTCAAAATAGCTTTTCTCAATGGATACATTGAAGAAAACATTTTCATGGAATAACCTAGGGGATTTGAATCCCAAGATGGTTCTAAGGTATGCAAGCTAAAGCGATCCATTTATGGGTTGAAACAAGATTCGAGGAGTTGGAACATCCGTTTTGATGAAACCATTAAATCCTTTGGTTTTATCAAAAATGAGGATGAACCATGTGTATATAAGAAGGTTAGTGACAGTGCTATCACTTTCCTTGTCTTATATGTGGATGACATACTGTTGATGGGTAATGACATAGGTATGTTAACGACTATAAAGGTATGGTTGTCAAATACATTCTCCATGAAAGACTTAGGGGAGGCAACCTATATTCTTGGCATTCGCATCTATAGAGAAAGAGCAAAAAGAATAATTGGTTTATCCCAAAGTATATACTTGGAAAAGGTGTTAAAGAGGTTTAACATGCTTGATTCCAAGAGAGGATTGTTACCAGTGAGACATGGTATCCACCTTTCTAAAGAGATGTCTCCAAAGACACCTGAAGAAAGAGATAAGATGGCCAGGATTCCATATGCTTCGGTTATTGGAAGTTTAATGTATGCAATGTTGTGTACTGGGCCGGATATCGCATATGCCGTTAGTTTGATCGGTGTATCAATCTAATCCAGTTTGGAATCTTTGGATAGTCACAAGAATATCCTTAATTACTTGAGAAGGACTAAGGATTTATTCTTGATTTATGGAGGTGGAGACTTGCAATTGGATGGTTATACTGATTCTGATTTCTAATCAGATATCGATGATAGAAAGTCTACCTCTGGATATGTGTTTACTTGTAATGGAGGTGCAGTCAGTTGGAAGAGTTCCAAACAGAGCACGATTGTAGATTCCATTACAGAGGATGAGTATATTGCTGCATCAGATGCTGTAAAGGAAGCTGTTAGGATAAAGAAGTTCGTGACAAAACTTACAGTAGTTCCTTCCATTGAGTCAGCAGTTCCACTACACTGTGACAACAATGGAGCAGTCATACAGGCTAAGGAACTAAAGTCTCACCCAAAATCCAAACACATAGAAAGGCACTACCACATTATCAGAGATATAGTTAGGCAAGGCAATATAGCCATGCAGAAAATAGCATCAGCTGAAAATCTAGCTGATCCATTCACTAAGCCTATGTCACAGACTCAGTTAGACCGACATTTTGAGAAGATAGGTCTAAGATATTGTAATGAATGGCTCTAGTGCTAGCGGGAGATTGTTAGTAATATGCTCTAGAGCATATCATTTAGTATGTATCTTGTACATATTTTTATTAATAAAAGGCATTTCCACTTTTCCGTTTACATAATATATTTATGTGTAATAGAAAAGGTCCATTGATATTTTGTTAGAAATATTATTCTTAAGTTGTTAAGAATATGAGTGACAATATTTCTAGCACAAAGTATCATAAATAGGTTCACAATCGAGGATACTTCATAATAAGGACATGACTTATCCAGAAAGATTGTATTCATGTTTGTTCCCAAGTTATTTATATAAGATATAAATAAGATGGAATGGTGAGTCTCACGCCATATAACAAACATGATAGGCACTTATAGATGATAAGTAGGCCGAACCAGTGACACTTATGACAAGCACATGGAGTTTACTCTTGTCAATGTTTTGTCATAAATCATATCAGTGTATATAATCTTTAAACCTGAGATAGCATAGTTATCTTGTATATAGGTAGTTTGAGTTTGATACTGCTTTCATACTTGTACTATGTATGGGTATATGGGCATGTGTTGGCTCCTACGAGTTATATATGGAGGTAGGTGTTGATCAAGATGGAATCTGTTCCTCTAAGTAAATAGAGATAAAATCCTATGTTCATTTAATTGTTCTTGATGTTTCAAGTTCCTGGCCAGGACAGATAGATTTATTCAGAAAAGAGTTTCTGATGAGAAAATCTTTTTAATCAAGAACTGGAATTAAAAGAGAACATAATATTCATAGCAAATGAAGTTTGACATAAACCATGACTCCAGCTTGAGTTGGGATTTTGTAACAGAGAGATTCTAGTGCATGGTAACATATGATTATAGGTTCATTTAAGGTAAACCTTATTACTAATTGGGTGGCCATGGCATGCTATGCTAGGTGTTAACCATGGTCTATGAGGTTCATAAAATGATTTAGAGAAATCATTTATGGTAAGAAAGAGTTCTGATGATATTAAGAGTTGATATCATGTTTCATTGCCAATTAGTGATGAGCCTAGTAAGTCACACACATACACAAGTTATCACCTATTTAAATATGATTTAATTAATTAATTAAAGAGTTTAATTGATTAATTAAATAGGTTTGGTTTGCAATTAAATTGCAAAGTCCCAAGCATGACTTGAAACCAAATCTAGATTATTGAATGTATAATATAAGTTAAATTTATATTTAAAGTGTTTAAATATGAATTTAATTAATGAGAAATTAATTAATAGAGATTAATTAATTCATTTATATTTGATATAAATTAATTAGAAGAAGAAAAATAATTATTTTGGGTTGAGAACTCAAAATTAAGACACAGGGGCATTTTGGTCATTTCACAGTGTGACATGTGGCACCATGAGATGGTGACACATGGGATTACACATAAACTTGCCAAATGTTTTTTAATCATGTAAGATGATTAAAATTAAGATTAAATATAGGTATGACACTTGGCACAATATGATTGGGTCACTTAAACCTTGAGCTAATCAAAGGGTGACATGTGGCAAGGGTTTAATGTGTTAACCTAGCTATTTAAGTGTTGTTATGAAAAAGAAAAGCAACCAGCAGCCACTCCTCTCCTTTTTCATGCCACTTTGAGGCTTTTCATCTATTCTTCTTCATCTCTCATGAATTCAAAGAGATTAGCCATCAATCTCTTGAATTAAGAACACTAGAAATTGTTTCTAGTGTCCTGTTTACATCTCTAATCTCTTAAAAGGAGAACTTGAATTTCTAATTAATAGAAAAAGCTTTAGAAGCTGTTCAAGGGCTGCCATAGGTTTTCTTGGTGTGGACAAGCTAGAGGGACAACATCTGGTGTTCTGAAGACGAATCTCAAAGGCGCAGACACGCTGCATTGCATCAAGAGGTTAGTGTAATCGTTCTTGATTTAATCTAGGGTTCTAAAATTAATCTGATTAATTTTAAAATCTTAAATGGCAAATAAAGATCCAAAAACATATTAAAAGAGTTTTAATATGTTGTTTATCATTGAAATCAGATAGATAAAAATAAATCTTGCATGATGCATGTGACCCTAGGTGAAAATTTTTGAATTCAATGGTATAAACTTGCATTTTTCACGCTTCCATTCCTTCACCACACTCACCTCAGACTGACAAGTCAAAGAGGGAGGAATATAGTGTACTTATCAGAGCACGTGTAGGCGTTACGTATCGCCATCCCTGCAAGCTCCTAGGATCACGCGTGAGAGTTCCCAGAAATCGTAGGCGTTACGTATCGCCGTCCCTACTTTGCTCCGATACCACTAAACACAATTTATCTCAAAATTTTCATTTACAAATAGGCAACACAATAATTTCCAAATAATATTCCCAAAACCAAAACAATCAAAAGTTGTTCATAACTCATTTCTCTAAATAAATTTGCTAGTAAAAGCAGTGAGTATAAAAGTATTGTGCACGGAAACAATTTAAAACTATAATGTTCAATTAAATTTTTAAGTAGAAATGAGAAGTCAAAATTATTGTGCACAAACACAATTTAAAAAATAACATACAAATAATCATAATTTATTTCAATTGAAAAATTCAAAAGAAATAACTATTGTGCACAAACACAATTTAAAACAATAACATACAAATAATCATAATTTATTTCAATTGAAAAAATCAAAAGAAATAACTATTTTGCACAAACACAATTTAAAACAAACATACAAATAATCATAATTTATTTCAATTGAAAAATTCAAAAGAAATAACTATTATGCACAAACCTCTGATAACTGTCTCTTGGCTCTGACTCAGTGTTTCCTTCCCTTTCCCTGAGTCTTTGCTAACTGAAACACACAATTTGAAGTGTTTCAGTACTCATTTAAACTGTCTCTAAGAATAAGGTTCAATAATTAATTTATTGAATTCCATTATTTCTTTAGTCAACCTAAGATGTCGACCCTCGATGCATTCTAGGTGAATTAGGTTTTAGTGATATGTCACATTTTATAGCCTTTTTGTATTGGTACATGCTACCCAATTCATTTCCATGTATAGTGCACTTTAGTGCAATTTGTCAGATTCCGGTATACTAATTTGACCTAAATGGATGACCTAGTTTCCTCAGTTTTTGGGTTTTGGTCAAAACTACAAACTTGTAGATCTATGTCTTATTGCACGCGGGGCAAAATTTCAGGTCATTCTGAGTTATGTAGACCAAGTTATGGTCATTTTACTATTGTTGTTCAAAATGTACCAAAATTGGTCACTATAGGTCATTTTAGGTCACTTTTGGTTTCGGCTAGTTTTTGGACCCGAACTTGTGCAAGCTATTTGACTTGCTTATGGTCATTTCTGGGCTTTAATGTCTTCATAAGACTTGTAGATATATGTATCAACTATTCATGGTAAAAATTTGAGGTCAATTGGATCTGTTTTGAGTGATTTATGGCAAAAAAACTAACTGCTGCCCAAATATCAATTTTCAGGCCTTAAATGCACTAATCCGGATTTGGTCATTTTTCAAGTTACCTTCCAAGCAGAATTTTGGTAAGCTTCCTTCATGAAAGTTGGCACTTTTTGTCCCTAGTTTCACCTCCAATTGGTCTCATACCAATTGGAACCACACACTTAAGGTTTTAAGCCAAAATACACACTGCCTTATTGCACCTTGTCCATCACTCATCAAAGGATACATTTAACACTTACCAATTTACACATTCATGCTAATTCTAGTTTGTACTATAACCTAAACATATTTCACAACACATTTTTGGTCATTTTTGCAGCTTATAATCACACTCAATATGCACCTTATAGTAAAGAATTTATCAAGTCCAAATTATACACAATTTAACTACACAACCTAGCTCATTTACATGTCCAAACTCACACCTTCATACACATGTACAAGCTGCCATAACAAGCACTATAATTCAACAATAAAATGCCATAAACCAAACCATGAACAACATTTTTTTTGGTCCATACTTCAAGCTGCCGATTCATACATCCCTCTCAATCAACTTCCAAGCTTTCAAAATCAAATATACATTCACATATACTTAGTATACATCACCCAATTTATTCCTACACACATAAACACTTAATCAACCCTTTAATCTACCATTTACAAGCAAGGATAAACTGCCCTTAAGGAGTTTCCATGGCTTCCAAAAATAAACATCTCCCTTAGAACATCAAACTCCAAAATTCTTTCCACAATTCAAGTACCCATAACATCCTCACAAACTTTAATGAAGCAATAATAAAAAACACATACTTACCTCTTTGGAAACTCTTCAAAACCTCTCCAAAACTTGATCTTCTTGTTACCTATCTACTGCCCAAGGTCTATGGACAACTTTTAGTGAAGGGAAGTGCAAGGAAGGAAGCTTGGATCACACTTGCATGGAGCTCCAAACCATGCGGCAATGGAGTTTCTCTCAAGAAAGTTTTCAGCTGAAATTTTAAGAAGTGAGGAAGATAACAATCTGCTGGCCCAAGATGAAGATTAAGTGGTCCACTTTGGCGGGTGAGTGGAGCATTATGTGTTGTTTAATGTTAGTTTATTCATAAGTTTCATTTTCCCACTTTTAACTCCCCATTTTTGCTAATTACATTAGGTACCACTAATTTAATTTTTCATGATATTTTCCAAGTGTAATATCATGTATTTTTAATGGACATTTAGGTCAAAAGACAACTCAGGGTGTCAAATGACCACAATGCCCCTGTTTGGGTTGCATTCCTAATTTTTCGGTAACACCGGGTTTTGTCCATTTTTTCGATTTCTCACTTTTCTTTGTACTAATTAATTAATTTTTCTTTGATATTTCTCATGGAATTTATACTTCAATAGGTCTTTATTTAAGTCCTAAAAATATTTTCTAGGGTTCCCCGCAGTCCAGGGCTAGTCAATGATCCACGCCGTGACTTCCCAGTGCGGTCACCCATCGATAGGGTTCTTGGCTCATTTAACTTGGTTACATTTCTTTGCTATCATTTTTTCTTTGTTTTTCTTGTATTTTATTTTCTTGTATTTCATTATTTTATGTCTCCTCACTCATATCTAAGTGTAGTTCTAGGCATCCTAGCTGTCCGGACAACATTGGTTACATGAACAGTAGAACGCACTACCGAACATAGGTGTGTTACATGCTAGGTATGAGATATCTAGGCAGCTATTCCATATGAGGATGTCTGAGAGACAGAATGTTGGGGATCATGTCCACAAGATGATTCGGCTAATTGAGCAGCTGGAACATCTTGACTTCAACATGGAATTCCAACTACAGACGGATTTGATCCTTCAGTCCCTTCTTGAGTCTTTTGGGAATTTTGTGACAAATTTCCATATGATTAAACAGGAATGCACCTTGGTTGGTTTACTCAACATGCTGGTTATTGCTCAAAAGAATATGCCGGGCAATAAAGGAAAAGAGGTAGCTTTGATTACATCTTCTTCTATTGGAAAGTCCAGCAAGAAGAAGGGCAATAAGAAAAAGAAATCTCAGATTCCTGGTCCTTCCAATAAAATAGCTAAACAGAAAGGGAAGACTAAAGCTGATGGAGGCAAAGGAAAGTGTTTCCACTGCCAGAAGGATGGGCACTGGAAAAGGAACTGCCCAGAGTATCTTGCTTCTCTGAAGGACAAGAAGGATAGACCTTCGGAAGGTATGTCCATATCTTGTTATTTAGATTCTGATGATACCTATAGTTCATCTACAGCTTGGGTTTTAGATACTGGTGCCAGTTCTTACATTTCTTATGATATACAGGAACTAGTAAATAGTAGCAGCTTGCGTTCTAAAGATGTTAGAGTCCGGATTGGCAATGGCTCAACTGTTAAAGCTTTAGCCATAGGATCTAAATCTTTTTACATGTTTGGACATGTTTTGTGTTTGGATAATATTTTATATGTACCTGATGCTTTTAAGAACATCGTTTCTATATTTAGTTTGACTAAAAATGGTTATGAATTTCAGTTCACAGATGATGTTTACAATATTTATTTTGGCAATAAATATGTTGGTTCGGGTTATATGGATGATGGTCTTTATTATTTAGATAATAATGACAAACACAAAATGAATGTAAGTGATCTAAATGAATGCAATGCCATGGTGAAAACCAACTCAAGTTCAAAATAGATTTGGCACTTAAGGTTATATCATGCTGCAAAAGATAGGATTGCAAAACTGGAGAAAATGGGGATTCTATCCTCATTGGGCTTTGAGCCTACTCCAACTTGTGAATCTTGCCTTCAGGGCAAAATGACTAGATCACCCTTTGTTGGACAAGGGCTAAGGACTGAAAAATATTTTGGAGCTATTGCATAGTGATGTATGTGGTCCATTTGAAGAAATGGCTAGCAGCGGTTTCCATTACTTTATTACCTTTATTGATGATAAATCAAGGTTTGGGTATTTGTATTTGATGAAACACAAATATGAATCCTTTGAAAAGTTCAAAGAATTTAAATCTGAAGTAGAAAATCAAACAGGAAAGAGTATTAAAGCTCTTCGATCTGATCGTGGAGGAGAATATTTGAGTATTGAATTTGATGAATACTTGAGAGAACATGGCATTGTTTCCTAGCTAACTCCTCTAGGAACACCACAGCTGAATGGTATATCTGAAAGGAAAAATCGTACCCTATGAAGGAGCGGAAGCATGAAAAACACAAAGTTCATACCATTGAATTAAAAAATTTTTATCTAGGGTCACATGCATCATGCAAGATTTATTTTTATCTATTTGATTTCAATGATAAACAATATATTAAAACTCTTTTAATATATTTTTGGATATGTATTAGCCATTTAAGATTTTAAAATTAATCAGATTAATTTTAGAACCCTAGATTAAATCAAGAACAAATACACTAATCTCTTAATGCACTGCAGCGTATTTGTACCTTTGGGATGCATCTTTAAGACATCAGATGTTGTCCATCTAGCTTGTCCACACCAAGTTCACCTATGGCAGCCCTTGAACAGCTTCTAAAGCTTTTTCTATGAATTAGAAAATCAAGTTTTTTCTTTTGAGAGATTAAAAATGTAAACAGGACACTAGAAACTATTTCTAGTATTTTTATTTCAAGAGATTGTTTTTTAATCTCTTGAAATTGATGAGAGATGAAGAAGAAGAGAGAATGGGAGCCTCAAGGGTGGCGGCACCAAGGGAGGCAGCGGCTGGTTGTAATTTTTCTTTTCATAACAACACTTACATAGCTAGGTCACCACTTAAAACCCTTGCCACATGTCACCTTATGATTGGCTCTAGGTTTAATTGACCCAATCACATTGTGCCAAGTGTCAAACCTATATTTAATCTTAATTTTAATCATCTTATATGATTAAAAGACATTTGGCATGCTTATGTGTAATGCCATGTGTCACCATCTCATTGTGCCACATGTCACCCTGCGAAATAACCAAAATGCCCCTGTGTCTTAATTTTGAGTTCTCAACCCAAAATAATTATTTCTCTTCTTCTAATAAATTTATATCAAATATAAATCAATTAATTAATCTTTATTAATTAATTTCTCATTAATTAAATTAATATTTAAATACTTTAAATATAAATTTAACTTATATTATACATCCAATAACCCAGATTTGGTTTTAAGTCATGCTAGGGACTTTGCAATCTAATTGCAAACCAAACCTATTTAATTAATCAATTAAACTCTTTAATTAATTAATTAAATCATATTTAATTTGGTGATTACTTGTGTATGTGTGTGACTTACTAGGCTCATCACTAATTGGCAATGAGATATGATATCAACTCTTAATATCATCAGAACTCTTTCTTACCATAAATGATTTCTCTAAACCATTTTATGCACCTCATAGACCATAGTTAACATCTAGCATAGCATGCCATGGCCACCCAATTAGTAATAAGGTTTACCTTAAATGAACCTATAATCATATGTTACCATGCACTAGAATCTCTCTGTTACAAAATCCCAATTCAAGCTGGAGTCATGGTTTATGTCAAACCCCATTTGCTATGAATATTATGTTCTCTTTTAATTTCAGTTCTTAATTAAAACGATTTTCTCATCAGAAACTCTTTCCTGATTAAATTTATCTGTCCTGGCCATGTCACACCCTACCCCTCTATAAGGCATAACATGATCCCGTAGTATACCTAATTAATTACCAACTTCGTCTACTGATAACTCATTAAATACACTACAAGAGATTTTTAAACTTTTCTTACTTCTTTTTATAGTGGTGAGCACTATTTACAGGTGTTAAAAAAAAAATTGAACTGAAGTAAAACAACTAACACATTTTAAGAATTAATAATTTCTGTAAAAATTTTGGCGGAGTACCATCTGTATTTTGAACAAAACAGTTCTTCAGAAAACTTGTAAAAAGCACTTAAAATAGATTTCTCAATTTCGACTCCAACATTTAAACAACACAATATATTTCTCAAGTCAAATCCACAATAATTTTTCAAAGAATGAGATAAAAGAAATATAATACAAATTTTACAAGTCAAAATAACTCATAATTTATTTTACAACTTCAATGTACAATTTTAATTTATAACTGCTCAAACCAAGGACACTATATACATACAGTGAACATACATTACAATATAAAATGCAGAATATGGTATACTCAATATACCCGAGGATCTCTCAGTGTAGTACTAGCAGCCTAGTCTGCTGCCCTGTCAGTCTGTCTACCTGCGACAGCAATGAAAAGCTCTCGCTGAGTAAAATTGACTCAGTGGTGCACAATAACAATTTGAAATGTGATATATAAATCTTTTGTCAACAGTTCACAAATCAAACGATTCACAATTCCATTTCACAATTTACAAAATTCATATAACAAAAGTTTGATCAAATAACTGAGTAACACAGTTTTGCAAATCAATAACACAATTTGGGCCATGACACAATTTTTACACACATGTCGTGTTGTACACCACGACAAGACACACTCACCCTAATAATCGAAATCAATGAGGGAGGAAGCTAGCTATATAATGAGTACTCATCCACACTCACCTCCAACTGGGAAGTCAAAGAGGGAGGAACATAATCACACTCACCCCAGACTGATAAGTCAAAGAGGGAGGAATATATCACACTCACCCCATAAATGGAGGAGGAACATAGTAACAGTGTCATGCCAAGTGTGAATCAAAACAATTTCAAATCACAATATTTCATACAAACCATAAATCACATTTTATCTCAAAATTTCCATTTGCAAAGTTGGCAATACAATAAGTTCCAAATAATATTCCCAAAACCAAAGCAATAAAAAATTATTCAAAACTCATTTTTCCAAATAAATTTGCTAGTGAAAGCAGTGAATATAAAAGTATTGTGCACGGACACAATTTAAAACTATAATGTTCAATTAAATTTTTAAGTAGAAAATGAGAAGTGAAAATTATTGTGCACAAACACAATTTAAAACAATAACGTACAAATAATCATAATTTATTTCAATTAAAAAATTCAAAAGAAATAAATATTGTGCACAAACATAATTTAAAATAATAACGTACAAATAATCATAATTTATTTCAATTGAAAAATTCAAAAGAAATAAATATTGTGCACAAACCTTTGATATATGCCTCTTGGCTCTGACTCAATGTTTCCTTCCCTTTCCCTGAGTCGTTGCTAACTGAGAAACACAATTTGAAGTGTTTCAGTATTCATTTAAACAGTCTCTAAGAATAAGGTTCAATAATTAATTTATCGAATTCTATTATTTCCTTAGTCAACCTAATATGTTGACTCTCAATGCATTCTAGGTAAATTAGGTTTTAATGTTACTAATATGTCACATTCGATAGTCTCTTAGGGTTGGTACACATTACCAAATTCATTTCTATGTATCTTGCATTTTCTTGCAATTTGCTGGATTCCGGGATACTAGTTTAACCTAGCCGGATGACCTAGTTGCCTCGGTTTTCGAGTTTTGGTCAAAACTACAAACTTGTAGATCTATGTCTTATTGCACGCGGGGAAAAATTTCAGGTCATTCTGAGTTATGTAGACCAAGTTATAGTCATTTTATTATTGCTGGTCAAATTGCATCAAAATTGGTCACTTTAGGTCATTTTAGGTCAATTTTGGTTCGGCCAGTTTTTGGACGCGAAATTATGCAAGCTGTTTGACTTGCTTATGGTCATTTCTGGGCTTTGGTGTCTTCATAAGACTTGTATATATGGGTCTTAACTATTCATGGTCAAAATTTCAGGTCAATTGGACCTGTTTTGAGTGAGTTATGGCCTAAACACTAACTGCTGCCCAAATGGTAAATTTTCAGGCCTTATTTGCACTTAATCCGGATTTGGTCATTTTTCAAGCTACCTTGCAAGCAGAATTTTGGCAAGCTTCCTTCATGAAAGTTGCCACATTTTGTGCCTAGTTTCACCTCCAATTTGTCTCATACCAATTGGAGCCACACACTTAAAATTCTAGGCCTAAAACACAAACTTCCTTATTGCATTTCCCTCATACACATCAAGGATCACTTTTAACACTTATCAAACTTAACATTCAAGCCAATTCTGGTTGTACCATGACCTAAACATAATTCACAACATATTATTGGTCATTTTGGCAGCTTACAATCACATTCAACATACACCATAAAGTGCATAATTTGTCAAACTCATTTACAATAACTTAATCACCTAACCATAACACATAACTTCTCCACTATCCTAACATACAACTTCACCACTAACTTACATACACATTTGGCAAATTTTAGGACCATAATTCATCAAACATCTTCATGAATTCCAGCATCCTTCAAGGAGTTAACAAGCTACCGCATTGTAAAGTCTCCATAATTGTTTTCAAGCTCAATTCTCCATTTGGTTCAACATCACATATACATGAAGTTAACTTACCAAAACTTTAACTCACATTAGTCCATCATTAATTCTTCACAATACATGTAATAATATTTCATTTAGTGTACAATTTCATGGCTTTCCATTTAATCAATTACACATAGAATTCAAACTTAATATAATTTCCAATTCAAGTGCACAACTTTAACATGCACTAACAATTAACCTACTAAACTTCTATTCACTTTAATCAACATCAATACCCATAAATTTCATGTGAAAATAATTCAAATTCTTTAATTACCATGGCTGCCTAAACTAGTACATAATAACAATTCACCAAAACCTCCAAAATTCTTCATCAATTCATTCAACTCAAGCTTCCCACAAACTTTACATAAGAACTAAATCAATTTAAACACTTACCTATTGTTGGGACTTGTTAAATCTTCACTAAAATCCCTTGATTTTGGTATCTACTTCTTCCTTGTGAGGTGGGGATCAAAATTAATGAAGACAAGTAAACAAAGTTTAGCTTGAAAATGGGTATAATGAGCCATGCATTTGGGCGGCCATGGGAGGGTTCTCAAGCTTTTGATTTCGGCATGGTGAGTGAATTGTAGAAGATGAAGATGTTAGTGGAGATACACCTACCCAATTAATGGTTATTCAATCCCATAGTGCTCCACTCATGCTAGGATAATAATTTAATAAGTTTTAAGTGATAATTACTCCATTTACACTCCATTTTTGCTATTTACATTAGGTACCACTAAATTAATTTTTCATTATATTTTCCAAGTCTAACATTATTTATTTTTAATGGAAATTTAGGTCAAAAGACAACTCGGGGTGTCAAATGACCACAGTGCCCCTGTTCAGGTTGCATTCCCGATTTTTCGGTAACACCGGGTTTTGTCCATTTTTCGATTTCTCACTTTTATTTATACTAATTAATTAATTTCTCTTTGATATTTATAATGGTATTTATACTTCAATAGGTGTTTATTTGATATTTATAATGATATTTAAAAATATTTTTCAGGGTTTCCCGCGGTCTAGGCCTAGTCAACGGTCCACGCCGTGACTTCCCGGTGCGGTCACCCATCGCTAGGGTTCTCGGCTCACTTAACTTGGTTACATTTCTTTGCTATTATTTTTCCTTTGTTTTTCTTGTATTTTCTTTTCTTGTATTTTATTATTTTATGTCTTCTCACTCATATCGAAGTGTAGTTCTAGGCATCCTAGCTGTCCGGACAATACTGGTCACCGGAACAGTAGAACGCACTACCGAACTTAGGGGTGTTACAGGCCAAGAACTTGAAACATCAAGAACAATTAAATGAACATAGGATTTTATCCCTATTTACTTAGAGGAACAGATTCCATCTTGATCAACACCTACCTCCATATATAACTAGTAAGAGCCAACACATGCCCATATATCCATACATAGTACAAGTATGAAAGCAGTATCAAACTCAAACCACCTATATACAATATAACTGTGCTATCTCATGCCTAAAGATTATATACACTGATATGATTTACGATAATACATTGACAAGAGTAAACTCCATGTGCTTGTCATAAGTGTCACTGGTTCGGCCTACTTATCATGTATAAGTGCCTATCATGTTTGTTATATGGCATGAGACTCACCATTCCATCTTATTTATATCTCATATAAATAACTTGGGAACAAACATTAATACAATCTTTCTGGATAAGTCATGTCCTTATTATGAAGTATCCTTGATTGTGAACCTATTTATGATACTTTGTGCTAGAGATACTGTCACTCATATTCTTAACAACTTAAGAATAGAATTTCTAACAAAATATCAATGGACCTTTACTATTACACATAAATATATTAAGTAAACGGAAAAGTGAAAATGCCTTTTATTAATAAAAGATGTACAAGATACATACTAAATAACATGCTCTAGGGCATACTACTAACAATCTCCCACTAGCACTAGAGCCATTCATTACAATATCTTAGACCCATCTTCTCAAGGTGTTGATCTAGCTGAGTCTGTGACATGGGCTTAGTGAATCGATCAGTTGGATTTTCAGTTGATGCTATTTTTTGCATGGCTATATCACCTCGCCCAACTATTTCTGTGATAATATGGTAGCGCCTTTCTATGTGTTTAGATTTCTAGTGAGCCCTGGGTTCCTTAGCCTGTACGACTGCTCCATTGTTGTAACGGTATAGTGGAACTGCTAACTCAATGGAAGAAACTACTGCAAGTTCTGTCGCGAACTTCTTTATCTAAACAGCTTCCTTTGTAGCATCTGATGCAGCAATATACTCAGCCTCAGTAGTGGAATCTGCAGTCGTACTCTATTTGGAACTCTTTCAACTGACTGCACCTCCATTACAAATGAACACATATCTAGAGGTAGACATTCTATCATCGATATCTGATTGGAAATTAGAATCAGTATAACCATCCAATTGCAAGTCTCCACCTCAATAGATCAAGAATAAATCCTTAGTTCTTCTCAAGTACTTAAGGATATTTTTGACAACTATCCAGTGTTCCAAACCTGGATTGGATTGATACCTGCTAGTCAAACTAACAGCATATGCGATATCCGACCTAGTACACAACATTACCTACATTAAACTTCCAATAGCCGAAGCATATGGAATCCTAGCCATTTTATCTATTTCTTCAAGTGTCTCTGAAGACATCTCTTTAGAAAGGTGGATACCATGTCGGGCAATAATCCTCTCTTGGAATCAAGCATGTTAAACCTCTTTAACACCTTTTCCAAGTATAGACTTTGGGATAAACTAATTATTCTTTTTGCTCTATCTCTATATATGCGAATGCCAAGAATATAGGTTGCCTCCCCTAAGCCTTTCATGGAGAATGTATTTGATAACCATACCTTTACAGTTGTTAACATACCTGTGTCATTACCCATCAACAGTATGTCATCCATATATAAGACAAGGAAAGTGATAGCACCGTCACTAATCTTCTTATATACACATGGCTCATCCTCTTTTTTTATAAAACCAAATGACTTAATGGCTTTATCAAAACAGATGTTCCAACTCCTCGAAGCATGCTTCAACCCATAAATGGATGGCTTTAGCTTGCATACCTTAGAACCATCTTGGGATTCAAAACCCCTAAGTTGTTCCATGAAAATGTTTTCTTCAATGTATCCATTGAGAAAAGCTGTTTTAACATCCATCAACCAAATCTCATAATCATAATATGTAGCTATTGCTAATAGAATCTTAATTGATTTAAGTATGGCAACAGGCGAGAAAGTCTCCTCATAGTCGATTCCTTGCCTTTGGCGAAACCCTTTCGCTACTAGCCTTACCTTATAGGTCTTTACCTTTCCATTAGAATCAATTTTCTTCTTGAAAACCCATTTGTTCCCTATAGGTACAATACCTTCAGGTGGGTCAACAAGATGCCAAACTTGATTCTTATACATGGAATCAATCTCAGATTTCATAGCATCAATCCATTTTGAAGAGTCTATATCTGATATAGCTTCTTCATAGGTAAGCGGATCATCTCCATGATCTACTTCTTCATGAGTAGACAGCTCTTGTTCTTCTTCATGAAGGAAACCATATCTCACTAGTGGGTGAGATACCCTGGTTGTTCTACTAGGAATAGCTGTAGATGTTTCATCAATGGGTGTAGGTTGACTAGATGGATCTATATCCATCTAATCTATTGGTTGGTCAGAATTCTCCAATTCTAACTTTATTTGCCTTCCTTTGCCTCCTTCTTGAACAAACTGTTGTTCAAGAAATGTGGCATCTCTACTTACCACAACCTTTTGTGATGTTGGCAAATAAAAATAATATCCAAAACTATCTTTTGTATATCCAATAAATCGACCCTACTCTGATCTGGTTTCCAATTTATTAGTGTTCAACTTTTTGATATAAGTTGGACAACCCCAAATCTTAACATGCTTAAGACTTGGTTTTCTTCTATGCCATATCTCATAAGGCGTGGAAGACACTGATTTTGATGGAATCCTATTCAGAATATACAAAGCTGATTCTAATGCAAATCCCCAAAATGATATTGGCATATCAGTATAGCTCATTATACTACGTACCATATCCAATAGGGTACGATTTCTCCTTTCAAATATACCATTCAGCTTAGGTGTTCCTGGAGGAGTCAGCTGGGAAACAATGCTGTGCTCTCTCAAGTATTCATCAAATTCAGTACTCAAATATTCACCTCCACGATCTGATCAAAGAGCTTTAATACTCTTTCCTGTTTAATTTTCTACTTCAGATTTAAATTCTTTGAACTTTTCAAAGGATTCATGTTTGTATTTCATCAAATACAAATACCCGAACCTTGATTTATCACCAATAAAGGTAATAAAGTAATGAAAATCGCCTCTAGTCATTTCCTTAAATGGACCACATATATCACTATGTATTAGCTCCAAAATATTTTCAGCCCTTAGCCCTTGTCCAACAAAGGGCGATCTAGTCATTTTGCCCTGAAGGCAAGATTCACAAGTTAGAGTTGGCTCAGAGCCCAATGAGTAAAGAATCCCCATTTTCTCCAGTTGTGCAATCCTATCTTCTGCAGCATGACATAACCTTAAGTGCCAAATATATTTTGAACTTGAGTTGATTTTCACCATGGCATTACATTCATTTAGATCACTTGCATTCATTTTGTGTTTTTCATTATTATCCAAATAATAAAGACCATCATTCATATAACCCGAACCAACATATTTATTTCTAAAATAAATATTGCAAACATCATCTGTGAACTGAAATTCATAACCATTTCTAGTCAAACTAGATATAGAAATGATGTTCTTAAAAGCATTGGGTACATATAAAATATTATCCAAACACAAAACATGTCCAAACATGTAAAAAAATTTAGATCCTATGGCTAAAGCTTCAACAATTGAGCCATTTCCAATCCGGACTCTAACATCTTGAGAACACAAGCTGCTACTATTTGCTAGTTCCTGCATATCATAAGAAATGTAAGAACTGGCACCAGTATCTAAAACCCAAGCTGTAGATGAACTATGAGAATCATCAGAATCTAAATAACAAGATATGGACATACCTTCTGAAGGTCTATCCTTCTTGTCCTTCAAAGAAGTAAGATACTCTAGGCAGTTCCTTTTCCAGTGCCCATCCTTCTGGTAGTGGAAACACTTTCCTTTGCCTCCATCAGCTTTAGCCTTTCCTTTCTGTTTAGTTATTTTCTTGGAAGGACCAGGAATCTGAGGTTTCTTTTTCTTATTGCCCTTCTTCTTGTTGGACTTTCCAGCAGAAAAAGATGCAATCAGAGCTGCGTCTTTTCCTTTATTGCCCGGCATATTCTTTAAGGCAATAACCAGCATGTTTAGTAAACCAGCCAAGGTGCATTCCTGTTTAGTCATATAGAAATTTGTTACAAAATTCCCAAAAGACTCAGGAAGGGACTGAAGGATCAAATCCATCTGTAGTTGGAAATCCATGTTGAAGTCAAGATGTTCCAGCTGCTCAATTAGCCGAATCATCTTATGGACATGATCCCCAACATTCTGTCCCTCAGATATCCTCATGCAAAACAGCTGTCTAGATATCTCATACCTAGCATTCCTGCTGTGCTCACCATACAACTCTTGTAGGTGAAGGAGGATCTCACTCGCACTCTGCTGTTCTCATGCAGTTTCTATAACTCATTACTCATGGAAGCAAGCATGTAACACTTAGCTTTCATATCATGCTCCTTCCACTTGTCCAAAGTTTCATGTTCCTGTTGTGTGGCCTCTGGAGGTAAGGGACCAGGAACATTTGAGTCTAGAACGTATCCTATATGTTCAAGGTTCAGGACAAGTTTCAAATTTCTTAGCTAATCAGAAAAATTAGGTCCTGTCAACCTATTGCGATCAAGTATGCTTGCAAGGATATTGGATGGTGGTGGTTGTTCTGTGATCATTATTATCAGAAAATTAACTGCAGAAAATAACTAGATTAATTAGTAAATGTATCATGTAATTAACCAAAATGATTATGGTCTTTTAATCAAATTGGTCCTCTCACTAATTTAGCGAATCCTACACTTCCAAAGTAGAAAACGGATTTCTAGCGGGTGATTGAATTCTTATAATTCTATTAATCATCCTCAGGTACATCCATTATTGGAATTACAATAAACTGTAAGTGAGCAACTCCTTGCCATGTGAGGTTCAATCTTTTACCTAGCCCTTAATGCTCAAAATCTCAGGTACATCCATTATTGACTTATCTTGTATTAGTTAAGTTGATCCCATTTAGCCAGTAATTAGGAAAATAATTTTAATGTCATCAGGTACATCTAATATTGGCCACCAAACTATTTACATATTTACAACATCTCATGCTTAACAATTATTCTTAAGAAAATCTCTTAAATTAATTGCATCTTATGCAAGTATTTAAAAATTTCTTAAAATAATTGCCTCAATGGATGGCCCATGTTATAATTACTTTAATTATAGCATATCCAACTTAATCATTTGTTTGGAAGATTTTATAGTCATCCTAATTACTATTAAGGTCTCACTTTGCACATTATCCAATTAGCATGCATATATCTTATACTTGCATACATTCCCATACATCTCATGCATTCTTCGTCAATAAATAAATATGGTATGATCATGGACTTTCTAAGGGATTCAATTCTGAGCCACCAAGAATTGAATTAGGGCATTCCTAGGTGCATTTTATTCATTCATTTTACAAGAGTTCCTGAAGGAGTACATAATGAACACTTGATATTGAATTCCTCCCACAGGTCCTACCAATGCTCTTGACCTCCTTGTTCTTCTTGCAATCCAATTACATAGTAATCCTTGGCATAACAAGGTGAATTTACAAGAACTAAATAAATGAAATTATAATCGAAAAATTATTGCAACCTTAATAATACATGCCCAAAATAAATTAAAATAAATTAGTTAATTTACAATCCCAAAGAAACATAAAAGAAATAAGTCTAATCACATTGGTCTTTTATAGTCCATGATCATCCATAATGCATATCACTATTTAATAACTAAATAAAACATACATACTTAAATTAAATTGAATATCTCATATTCAACTTAAAAATCCAGATTTGAATATGATTCAAACAAATTTAAAAATTCATATTTGAATCACATTCAAACAAATTTAAAAATTCAAATTTGAATCACATTCAAACAATTTTTAAAAATTAGATTTGAATCACATTCAAATAATTTTTTAAAATTCAGATTTGAATATTATTCAAACAATTTTAAAAATTCAGATTTGAATAAGATTCAAACAACTTTAAAAATTTAGATTTGAATCATATTCAAACAACTTCTAAAATTCATATTTGAATCACATTGAAATAATGTTTAAAATTCTGATTTGAATCAAAATTTAATTGTGTGATTAAAACTCTAATTAAACAATTTAATTAAACATAGGATGAGCTTTTAGATCATCCAACAATTGCTAAAAAAAAAGCCAAACCATGCGCCACCCATGAAGGCCAAAGATGGCGCACCAATGGTGGTGTTCATCACCAAAGCCGCCACCTTTCTTGCAACCAGAATGGATCTATCTTCTCATGATCATATCACACAATTAAATCATATAATCAACAATCTAAATGGCAAATAACCTGGCTCTGATACCAATTGAAGGAGTGGATGCATGAAAAACACAAAGTTTATACCATTGAATTCAAAAATTATCATTTAGGGTCACATGCATCATGCAAAATTTATTTTTATCTATTTGATTTCAATGATAAACAACATATTAAAACTCTTTTAATATGTTTTTGGTTCTGTATTTGCCATTTAAGATTTTAGAATTAATCAGATCAATTTTAGAACCCTAGATTAAATCAAGAATAAATACACTAATCTCTTGATGCACTGCAGCGTATTTGTACCTTTGGGATGCGTCTTTAGGACACCAGATGTTGTCTCTCTAGCTTGTCCACACCAAGTTCACCTATGGCAGCCCTTGAACAACTTCTAAAGCTTTTTCTATAAATTAAAAAATTAAGTTTTTCCTTTTGAGAGATTAAAGATGTAAACAGGACACTAAAAATAATTTCTAGCATTTTTAATTCAAGAGATCTTTTTCTAATTTCTTGGAATTGATGAGAGATGAAGAAGAAGGAGAGAGAATGGGAGCCTCAAGGGTGGCGGCACCAAGGGAGGCAACAGTTGGTTGTAATTTTTCTTTTCATAACAACACTTATATAGCTAGGTCACCACTTAAAACCCTTGTCATATGTCACCTTCTGATTGGCTCTAGGTTTAATTGACCCAATCACATTGTGCCAAGTGTCAAACCTATATTTAATCTTAATGTTAATCATCTTATATGATTAAAAGACATTTGGTAAGCTTATGCGTAATGTCATATGTCACCATCTCATGATGCCACATGTCACCCTGTGAAATGACCAAAATGCCCCTGTGTCTTAATTTTGAGTTCTCAACACAAAATAATTATTTCTCTTCTTCTAATCAATTTATATCAAATATAAATCAATTAATTAATCTTTATTAATTAATTTCTCATTAATTAAATTAATATTTAAATACTTTAAATATAAATTTAACTTATACTATACATCCAATAACCTAGATTTGGTTTTAAATCATGCTAGGGACTTTGCAATCTAATTGCAAACCAAACCTCTTTAATTAATCAATTAAACTCTTTAATTAATTAATTAAATCATTTTTAATTTGGTGATTACTTGTGTATGTGTGTGACTTACTAGGCTCATCACTAATTAGCAATGAGACATGATATGGTTTCCTTCATAAAGAAGAACAAGAGTTGTCTACTCGTTAAGAAGTAGATCATGGAGATGATCCACTTACCTATGAAGAAGCTATATCAGATATAGACTCTTTAAAATGGATTGATGCTATGAAATCCGAGATTGATTCCATGTATAAGAATCAAGTTTGGGATCTTGTTGACCCACCTGAAGGTATTATACCTTTAGGGAACAAATGGGTTTTCAAGAAGAAAATTGGTTCTGATGGAAAGGTAGAGACCTATAAGGCAAGGCTAGTAGCGAAAAGGTTTCGCCAAAGGCAAGGAATCAACTATGATGAGACTTTTTCGCCTGTTGCCATGCTTAAATCAATTAGGATTCTATTAGCAATAGCTGCATACTATGATTATGAGATTTGACAGATGGATGTCAAAACAGCTTTTCTCAATGGATACATTGAAGAAAACATTTTCATGGAACAACCTAGGGGTTTTGAATCCCAAGATTATTCCAAGGTATGCAAGCTAAAGTGATCCATTTATGGGTTGAAACAAGCTTCGAGGAGTTGGAACATTCGGTTTGATCAAGCCATTAAATCATTTGGTTTTATCAAAAATGAGGATGTCACACCCTACCCCTCCATAAGGCATAACATGATCCCGTAGTATACCTAATGAATTACCAACTTCGTCTACTGATAACCCATTAAATACACTACAAGGGATTTTAAAACTTTTCTTACTTCTTTTTATAGTGGTGAACACTATTGACTGGTGTTAAAAATTTTCTTTTACTGAAGTGAAACTAAATAACACATTTGAAGTATTAATAATTTCTGTAAAAATTTTGGCAAAGTGCCATCTATATTTTGAATAAAACAGTTTTTCAAAAACCTGTAAAAAGCACTTCAAATACATAATTCCTCAATCCCAAACTCCAATAATTTGTTCAACACAATAAATTTCTCAATGTTATCAACTCAGTTTAATAATAAATTTTCTAATGATTCCAAAAGCTGAGATAAGATAAATATATCATAATATTTTTACAAGCCAAAATAATTTACAATTTTAGTTTACAACTGCTCAAGACCAAGTACAATATATGCATACAGTGCAAATACATTACAACAAAAACTACAAAATATGGTATACTCAATATACCCTGTGAAATCTCAAAATGTGGTACAAGCAGCCTACTCTGCTGCTTTGTCCGTCTATCTACCTGCGACAGCAATGAAAAGCTATCGCTGAGTAAAATTTACTCAGTGGTGCACAATAACAATTTAAAATGCGGTATGTAAAACTTTTATTGATAATTTACAATCCAAACAATTCATCATATTTCAAAGCTTATATAACACAAATTTGATCAAATAATTGAATAACACAGTGTTGCCAATCAATGACACAATTTGATCAAATAACTGAATAACACAGTTTTGCCAATCAATAACACAATTTTATCAAATAACTGAGTATCATAGTTTTGCCAATTAATAACACAATTTGATCAAATAACTGAGTAACACAGTTTTGCCAATTAACAACACAATTTGGTCAAATAACTGAGTAACACAGTTTTGCCAATCATTAACACAATTTAGGCTATGACACAAATTTTTCCGAACATGCCGTGTGTACATTACGACAAGGCACACTCACCCTTATAATCGAAATCAATGAGGGAGGAAGCTAGTTAGATAATGAGAACTCATCCACACTCACCTCAGACTGGCAAGTCAAAGAGGAAGGAATATATCACACTCACCCCATAAATGGAGGAGAAACATAGTAACATTGTCATGCCAACTGTGAATCAAAATAATTCCAAATTACAATATTTCATACAAACCACAAATCACATTTTATCTCAAAATTTCTATTTGCAAAGTAGGCAACACAATAATTTCCAAATAAAATTTCCAAGTCAAAACAATAAAAAATTATTCATAACTCAATTCTCGAAATAAATTTTGTAGTAAAAGCAGTGAATATAAAAAGTATTGTGCACAGACACAATTTAAAACTATAATGTTCAACTAAATTTTTAAGTAGAAAATGAGAAATCAAAATTATTGTGCACAAACACAATTTAAAACTATAATGTTCAACTAAATTTTTAAGTAGAAAATGAGAAATCAAAATTATTGTGCACAAACCTGGTTTGAGTTGCCTCTAGGCCTTGAATCAGTGTTTCTTATGCTTCTTAATATCCTTTTTAACTGAAACACACAATTAAAAGTATTTTAGTACTCAATGAATTTGTTTCTAACAATAAAATCCAATATTTAAATTTTCTTGGCACTATTCCCTTCAATTCATTTCATTAGTCAACCTATAATGTTGACCCTTCATGCAATCTAAGTGAGTCAATTCTAATGTTACCAATATGTCACATTTTATAGCCCTTTAGTGTTGGTATATGTTACCAATTTCATTTCCAAGTGTATTGCATTTTATTGCAATTTACCGAATTTCGGTATACTATTTTGACCTAGCCGGACGACCGAGTTCCCTCAATTTTTGGGTTTTGGTCCAAACTACAAACTTGTAGGTCTATGTCTTATTGCACGCGGGGCAAAATTTCACATCATTCTAAGTTGTGTAGACCAAGTTATGGTCAATTTACCAATGCTGGATAGAATGCACCAAAATGGTAACTTTAGGTCATTTTTAGGTCACTTTTGGTTCCGCCAGTTTTGATACCTGAACTTGTGTAAGCTATTTGGCTTCATTCTGGCCATTTCTGGGCTTTGGTGTCTTCATAAGAATTGTAGATCTATGTCTAAACTATTCATGCTAAAAATTTTAGGTCATTTGGACCTTTTTTGAGTGAGTTATAGCAAAAATACTAACTACTGCCCAAATGGTCAATTTCCAGGCTTTCAAGTCAGTAATCCGGATTTGGTCATTTTTCAAGTCACCTTCTAGGCAGAATTTTGGTAAGCTTCCTTCATGAAAGTTGGCACATTTTGTGCCTAGTTTCACCTCCAATTGGTCTCATACCAATTGGAGTCACACACTTAATGTTCTAAGCTAAAACACACACTGCCCTACTACACACTTCTCATCACTTACCAATTACATATTCAACACTTACCAAACTACTTCCTTCATGCCAATTCTGGTTTGTACCTTACCATTAATACATTTAACAACACATTTTGGTCATTTTGGACAGCTTGTAACCATTCTCAATATGTAACACCCTCCCTGTTTCGTACATTCTACTGTTCCGGTGATCGGTGTCGGTCCGGACAGCTAGAATGTCTGAAAAAATATTTAAACTAAAGTGAGGAACTATAATTAACTCAAATATTAATAAGAAAAATTTAGAAAAATTTTAGAAATAAAATACAACCAAGTTAAATGAGCCGGTGCCCTAGCGATGGGTAACCTAGTGAGAAGTTGCGGTTCTCGCAACTAGGAGCCCTAGACCCAGGGGAAAAATTATAAAATAATTTTTGGGACTCCAGAGAAGGGTCACTGAGGTTCCTATGGCATTAGAATTCCAAGGAAATATTTAGAAAAAATTTTCAATCGGTACAGACAATTTTGGCCCGTTAAGCCAAACGGAGGGCATTTTGGTCATTTCGCCTTCAGAGGTGATTTTTGGCCGACTTGTCCAGTTAAGTAAATAATTATTATGACATAAAATGTGAATAAATATCACTAAAAATTGAATTGAAAATGAGTAGAAAAGAAAAAAAATGAATTAAATGGGAATTTAAGACATCACATGATGTCATTAGTCTGCCTTCACCCACTCAAGTGTTGACACATGGCATAAATGTGTTTAAAAGAGACAAATGGGCTGAAAATTGAGAGAAAAAAAATCATATTTCTATTTCTTCTTCTTCCTTGCCGTGAACCATTCTTCCCTAACCTCCATGGACAAGCTTTTTCAAGCTTGATTTTCCCTAGCTTCCACACCCTAAAAGCCCTAGTTGTCTTCACAAAAAATTCACCCCACACCTTGAGGAAGCTTTGGGCAGCAAAATTTTGAAGAAAAATTAAAGTTTTGGTTGGCTTGGATTTGAGCTAAAAGAGGTCAGTGACCAAAACCTTAAATTTCAATTCAATTTCATGTTTAAGCACTATATTGGTGATTAAATGACAAACAAACTTGATGAAAGACATTGGTATGCCATCCCTTATTTTTGGCAGCCATGGTTAGGGTTTGATGGTGTTGAATTTATTGAAGTTAAAAGGGTATTAGGGCTGCCCACAATATGCATTTGCTAAGCAGATTGATGAAATAAAGTGAAAATGCATGATTTTGAAATTGTTGAGTTAGGGTTTGGGTTGAAGAATGAGATTTGATCTTGTGATGATGGAAGTAGGTTTTAATGGTCAATTAGTGACCATTTGGTTTGGTTTGAACCAGAAATGAAGTGAATTGGGTTGTAGGATTTGAGGTTGGAGTGGCTGCCTTGTGTAACCTGCAGGTTTGGCTATGAGTCCAGCCTGTTTGGACAGCCATAACTTGAATTGTAGAGGTTCAATTGGTTTTTTACCAATTGGACATGAAACTAGACACAAAATGGCACAACTTTGATGAAGAAACCATGCCTAGAAAACAAAATCAACTTGACCAAAAGTTTTCCCTAATCCGGGTGACATGCAATCTGCCTGGGCAAAATGACCAAATGAATAGTGTTTGGTCATTTGGCCATAACTCAATGTAGAAAGGTCCAATTGACCTGAAATATTACCAGCAACAAGGTGACATATAGACCAACAACTTTCATGAAGAAATCTGACCCAAATTATGACCATACCCTAGTCAAATTGCCAACCAAACTTGAGTCACCAAATCTGGCAGAACCAGTTTTGCCCAGAAATTTGGAATCTGTCCAATCCGGCCAGTTATGGTATTTAGGCCACAACTTGAGCTACAAAACTCCAAATGGAGTGATTCAAAAAACTAAATTCATCTAGACAAAATAAGGAACAACTTTCATGTTGATCACTTTTCCAAATTTTCACTGGAAATATGACTAATGGAACAATAAAGACAAAGCATGAAAACTGAAAATTTTGTCTAATTATCATTAAGCTTAGAGATGGTATTGGCAACCAATACCAACAAGTTTTAAATGCAAAATGTGGTTTATTGATGATAATTAAACTAATTTACCTATTATCAATGCAAAAGTCAACATTTTGATTGACTAGTAAAATGAATAGTAGTCATAAAAATTTCAATTTCAAAGAATTACACAAATAAAAAGTGTTAAATGCCCTAGTAGACCTAATGTGATTAGTTGGATAGTTTGGCATGCCAATAGGGTTCTGTTAGCAGTACTGCATATGGCTTTATGCCATTCTGTATTTCATGGTTTCCCATGCCATTCTATAACATAATAGCCTTTGGCTATGATAATGAGTTATTATACTTGGGTTTAATCCCTGATAATTATCACAGCTTATTAGTTGTTCTGTTGCACACCGGGAGACACAATGTGACCGATGGTGTGATGGTCAGTGGTACTTAGTACCCAGTACCAGTTTACCCGTTTATCCAGTCCAGTCAACTAGTATAGGTTACTCGGGCAGTATTAATAAATTTTACCAAACTTTAAGCGAATAATGTTGTAATAAATATTTGAAATTTAGTCCACTCAAAAATGTAAATATACATTTTGCACACATGTCTTATTTTATTTTATTTTATTTTATATTGTCACCACTAAGCAGAATTGCTTAGCGCGTCGCTTTTGCCACGCGCAGTTACTAGAGACATAGCTGGGGAGTCCAGTAGGCCTCATATAGGGTGAGCCTTCATATCTGCACTCAGAGTTCAGAGTCACCTCACATTGCAGTGCATTTGGTAGGACATTAGGCCATTTTGATATTTTGATATGTTGACATTTGGTATTTTGTAACCTTCTGTAATGTATATTATAAGTTCATGTAATTATGTTTTGATGTAAGTATCTATGGAATATGTTCAGTAATAAATTGAGCATTTTTCATTGAGTGCATTGTGTTTTGAATTGAATTAAATTTTTGAGATACTGAAGTGAATTGAGAAATTGTTGAGAATATATTGGAGGTTGATTGAGAATAATGTGATGATATTATTGGGAGTGTTTTTAACAGGTTCAGAAGAACAGTTTGTCCAATTTATAGCCGGCACTCTGCCGGATTTTCTATAAAATTTGCGGAAAAATTTAAATTTATTAGAAATTATAAATAAATGAATTAAAAGAGATTAATTGAAATTGAAATTGAAACATGAATTGGTGTTCCGACACACTGAGTGGCATAACTTGCTCGGCTACACTGTAGACAGGTAAGGGGTGTCACATTTAGTGGTATCAGAGCATCGGTTTACGTGTTTCTGGGTCTAGATAGAGTACATACCATTGCATTGCATTTGTAAGTGTTGAGGTGACACTGATGCAGATCTGTTTGTTTTCTTATTTTGAATAGGTTATGGATCCTGCTTCGCAAAGAGCAGTTGATGAAGAGGTGGAGAGTCATGCTCCACCAAGGGCTGAGTCTGGGGGCAGGAGAAAATCTGCTCCACCAGCAGCTGAGGTACCTGCCCAACCTCAGTTTGCACTATTTCAGCAAATGACTAAATTCTACTGGCAAACGATGGGGGCAATTCCACCACCACAGCCACAGCCACAACCTCCACCAGCACCACAAAAATCTCATCTGGAGAAATTGAGAAAACATGGGGCTGTAGACTTCTTTGGGAAGAGGGAGGATGATCCTATGGCTGCAGAAAATTGGCTGGATAGAACCATCAGAGTACTGAAACAGCTAAACTACACCCCCAAGCAGAACCTAGTGGGTGTTGTGTCCCTACTTCAGGATGATGCATATCAGTGGTGGGACACAGTGACCAGTGAGGTGCAACCTGAACGGATCACTTGGGAATTCTTCCTCACTGAGTTTAGGAAGAAAGATATTAGCAAAGTGTATTTAGAGGAGCGAAGAAGGGAATTTATCAGTCTGAGACAGAGACAGTTGTCAGTAGCTGAGTATGAGCGTGAATTTGTCAGACTGAGTAGATATGGGAGGGAGATAGTCCCTACAGAGGTAGAGAGGTGCAGACGGTTTGAGGAAGGGCTCAATGACAACATCAAAGTCATGATCACAGCACTGGAGATTACGGATTTTGCTAAACTGGTAGATGCAGCATCAAAAGTGGAAAGGGTCAGAATCAATGAACAAAATAGAAGGGAAAGACAACAGAAGAGGGGTTCGGGTCAGTCCAGTGCATTTTTCTGCTCCCAGTAAGAAGAGTAAGAGTCCTCCTGCTCAGAGTTCAGGACCACCACAGGGTCAGGGTTAGTCTCAGGGGCCCAGACAACAGTTCACACCTAGGAGAGGCCAGCCCACACCATCAATGGGTAGCTCTCCAGGGACGGTGTTTAGGGGACCAACCCCTGCATCTTCTGCCTGTCAGTACTATCAGAAGTGGCATAAAGGGGAGTATTGGCGAGTGACCGGTGCATGCTTACGGTGTGGATCGACAGAACACCAGATCAAGAATTGTTCGAAAAGGACTACTACTGTTGCTCCAACACAAACTGACAGACCTACTCCTACACCACAAAGAGGTAGGAAGCCTGGTAAACCTGAGGTAGCTGGTCCATCACTGAGGCCTACATCCGAGTCAACTGAGAGGCCAGACACTAGAATACCAGCCAGGGCTTATGCCATCAGAGCTCAAGAGGAGCAAGATGCCCCGGATGTCATCAGGGGTACGTTTTCCCTCTACAACACTTCTGTACATGCATTGGTGGATCCAGGATCCACTCATTCCTACATTTGCATCAAACTACCCATAGAGAGGGGAGTTCTAGTAGAGGAGAGTGATCAAGACATTCTGGTCACAAATCCACTAGGCCACAGTGTGGTAGTGAATAAAGTATATAAGGGTTGCCCGTTGAGGATTCAAGGGTATGAATTCTCGGAAAACGTAATTGAGTTGCCCTTCCACGAGTTTGACGTGATTTTGGGAATGGACTGGTTGTCACGTCATCAGGCAATAGTTGATTGTAAATTGAAGAGAATTTTTCTGAAAACTTCTGAGGGTAATGAGATCACTGTTGGGGGTGAAAGGACAGATTTCCTATCTAATGTTATCTCAGCTACAGTTGCAAGAAAAATGATGAGAAAAGGCTGTGAAGCTTACCTAGCACACGTGGTTGATACTAGGCAAGCTAAGCCAAACCTGAATGATATACCTACAGTAAGAGACTTCCCTGATGTATTTCCTAAAGAGTTGCCTGGTTTACCACCAGAAAGGGAAGTTGAGTTTGCTATTGAGGTAATGCCGGGTACAGCACCCATTTCCATTGCTCCTTATAGGATGGCACCCACTGAATTAAGAGAGTTGAAAACTCAGTTGCAAGAGTTGCTTGATAAAGGGTTCATACGCCCCAGTGTGTCACCATGGGGAGCTCCGGTGCTGTTTGTGAAGAAAAAGGATGGAACTTTGAGATTGTGTATTGATTACCGGCAGTTGAATAAAGTAACTGTGAAGAATAAATATCCATTGCCCAGAATTGATGATCTATTTGATCAGTTGAAGGGAACCGGTGTATTTTCAAAAATTGACCTCAGATCAGGGTATCATCAGTTGAGGGTAAAGGATGCAGATGTGTCAAAATCGCATTCGTAACCCAGATGGGCACTATGAATTTCTAGTGATGCCGTTTGGGTTAACAAATGCACCAGCAGCATTTATGGACCTTATGAACCGTATCTTCCATCCATACTTAGATCGGTTTGTAGTGGTCTTTATTAATGATATTCTGGTGTATTCCAAGACCAGGAAAGAACATGATGAACATTTGAGGATTGTTCTGCAAACCCTGCGAGAAAAGAAGCTATATGCTAAGTTGTCCAAGTGTGATTTTTGGATGAGTGAGATCTCCTTTCTTGGACACATAGTGTCAGCTGAGGGGATTAGAGTAGATCCCAAAAAGATAGAAGTAGTGATGGAATGGAAGCCTCCTAGAAATACAACTGAGATCAGAAGTTTCTTGGGGCTAGCTGGATACTACAGAAGATTTGTGAAGGGGTTCTCTCTTATAGCTGCTCCAATGACCAAGTTGTTGCATAAGAATGTGAAATTTGGCTGGAACGACAAGTGCCAAGCCAGTTTTGAGAGGTCGAAGGCTATGTTAACAGAAGCACTAGTGTTAACACAGCCAGTGTCGGGAAAGGACTTTGTGGTCTATAGTGATGCCTCGCATAATGGGCTAGGGTGTGTATTGATGCAAGAGGGGAAAGTGGTAGCCTATGCTTCCAGGCAGTTAAGGCCACATGAACAGAACTACCCTACTCATGACCTGGAGTTAGCAGCGATTATCTTCGCACTGAAGATATGGAGGCATTATTTATATGGTGAAAAATGCTACATCTATACAGACCACAAGAGTCTAAAATATTTGCCAACCTAGAAAGAGCTCAACCTTAGACAGAGGCGATGGATTGAGTTCCTGAAGGACTATGATTGTGTGATAGATTATCATCCTGGGAAGGCAAATGTAGTTGTTGATGCTTTGAGCAGGAAGTCCATCACAGCTTTAAGATCACTCAATTCCTGTCTGTCCTTAGCTCAAGATGGAGCTATTTTGGCTGAGTTGCAAGTGAGGCCAACCCTACTACAGCAAATACAAGATGGGCGTATATGGATGAAAAACTAATGGCAATTATGGCTAAAATTTCTGAGGGGAAGGAAACTGAATATGAGGTGAAAGCAGATGGGTGTCTATATTATAGAGGAAGAGTGTGTGTACCAGATGATGGGGAACTGAAGACTAATATTCTAAATGAAGCACACACTAGTGTTTATGCTATGCACCCAGGGAGCACAAAAATGTATAATGATTTGAAGCCTCATTATTGGTGGCCTGGTATGAAGAGGGATATAGCTGACTATGTGACTAAATGCTTGACATGTCAGCAAGTTAAGGTAGAACATCAAGTTCCATCGGGTTTGTTACAGCCTATAAACATACCTGAATGGAAATGGGACCGGGTCACTATGGATTTTGTTAGTGGTCTACCTCTCACCCAAAGGAAGCATGATGCAGTGTGGGTGATAGTGGACAGATTGACGAAGTCAGCACATTTTCTACCAGTTAGGACTGATTACTCACTGGAGAAGCTAGCAGAATTGTATATCAGTGAGATAGTTAGGCTGCATGGAATCCCACTTTCTATCATATATGACCGAGACCCAAGGTTTACATTAAGATTCTGGAAAAAGTTGTATGAATCCTTGGGTACACAACTCCATTTCAGCACAGCTTTCCATCCTCTGACGGATGGGCAATCAGAAAGAGTAATCCAGGTAAACAACTGAAACCAATTGAACTAATGCAAATATTGAACTGAAATGATAATAATAACATGAAATATATGTCAAGTCCTTGAGGATATGCTGAGGAGTTGTGTCATTGAGTTTGAGGGAAGTTGGGATAGATATCTTCCACTGGCAGAATTCGCATACAACAATAGCTACCAAGCTAGCATTCAAATGGCTCCGTATGAAGCACTATATGGGAGAAAATGTAGAACCCCAGTGTGTTGGACTGAATTGGGCGAAGATAAGCTGGTAGGACCAAACCTGGTGAAACAGACTGAGGAAAAAGTGAAAATAATCAAAGCTAAACTAAAGATTGCCTTCGATAGACAGAAGTCTTATGCCGACCTGAAGAGAAAAGAGATAGAGTGTGCAGTTGGTGATAAAGTGTTTCTCATAGTCTCACCATGGAAGAAAATATTGAGGTTTGGAAGAAAAGGTAAGTTGAGCCCTAGCTTTATTGGCCCATATGAAGTCATTGAACATGTGGGTCCAGTGGCCTATAGGCTAGCTTTACCACCAGAGCTGGACAAGATCCACAATGTGTTCCACGTGTCTATGTTAAGAAGATACCGCTCAGATCCTTCACATGTCATCTCCATGGAAGAAATTGAAGTACAACCGGATTTGACATATGAAGAAGAACCCATACGGATCCTGGCTCGGGAAGTGAAAGAGTTGAGAAATAAACAAATCCCACTGGTGAAAGTACTTTGGAGGCACCACAACACCGAGGAGGCAACTTGGGAAAGTGAAGAGATGATGAGGCAACAGTTCCCTCAACTGTTTGCATCAGGTAAATTTCGAGGACGAAATTTAAATTAGAGGGGAAGAGTTGTAACACCCTCCCTGTTTCGTACATTCTGCTGTTCCGGTGATCGGTGTCGGTCCGGACAGCTAGAATGTCCGAAAAAATATTTAAACTAAAGTGAGGAACTATAATTAACTCAAATATTAATAAGAAAAATTTAGGAAAATTTTAGAAATAAAATACAACCAAGTTAAATGAGCCGGTGCCCTAGCGATGGGTAACTTAGTGAGAAGTTGCGGTTCTCGCAACTAGGAGCCCTAGACTCGGGGAAAAAATTATAAAATAATTTTTGGGACTCTAGAGAAGGGTCACTGAGGTTCCTATGGCATTAGAATTCCAAGGAAATATTTAGAGAAAATTTTCAATTGGTACAGACAATTTTGGCCCGTTAAGCCAAACGGAGGGCATTTTGGTCATTTCGCCTTCAGAGGTGATTTTTGGCCGACTTTTCCAGTTAAGTAAATAATTATTATGACATAAAATGTGAATAAATATCACTAAAAATTGAATTGAAAATGAGTAGAAAAGAAAAGAAAAAAAATGAATTAAATGGGAATTTATGACATCACATGATGTCATTAGTGTGCCTTCACCCACTCAAGTGTTGACACATGGCATAAATGTGTTTAAAAGAGACAAATGGGCTGAAAATTGAGAGAAAAAAATCAGATTTCTATTTCTTCTTCTTCCTTGCCGTGAACCATTCTTCCCTAACCTCCATGGACAAGCTTTTTCAAGCTTGATTTTCCCTAGCTTCCACACCCTAAAAGCCCTAGTTGTCTTCACAAAAAATTCACCCCACACCTTGAGGAAGCTTTGGGCAGCAAAATTTTGAAGAAAAATTAAAGTTTTGGTTGGCTTGGATTTGAGCTAAAAGAGGTTAGTGACCAAAACCTTAAATTTCAATTCAATTTCATGTTTAAGCACTATATTGGTGATTAAATGACAAAGAAACTTGATGAAAGACATTGGTATGCCATCCCTTATTTTTGGCAGCCATGGTTAGGGTTTGATGGTGTTGAATTTAATGAAGTTAAAAGGGTATTAGGGCTGCTCACAATATGTATTTGCTAAGTAGATTGATGAAATAAAGTGAAAATGCATGATTTTGAAATTATTGAGTTAGGGTTTGGGTTGAAGAATGAGATTTGATCTTGTGATGATGGAAGTAGGTTTTAATGGTCAATTAGTGACCATTTGGTTTGGTTTCAACCAGAAATGAAGTGAATTGGGTTGTGGGATTTGAGGTTGGAGTGGCTGCCTTGTGTAACCTGCAGGTTTGGCTATGAGTCCAGCCTGTTTGGACAGCCATAACTTGAATTGTAGAGGTTCAATTGGTGTTTGGTCAATTTGACATGAAACTATACACATAATGGCACAACTTTGATGAAGAAACTATGCCTAGAAAACCAAACCAACTTGACCAAAAGTTTGCCCTAATCCGGGTGACCTGCAATCTGCCTGGGCAAAATGACCAAATGAACAGTGTTTGGTCATTTGGCCATAACTCAATGTAGAAAGGTCCAATTGACCTGAAAGTTTACCAGCAACAAGGTGACATATAGACCAACAACTTTCATGAAGAAACCTGACCCAAATTATGACCATAACCTAGTCAAATTGCCAACCAAACTTGAGTCGCCAAATCTGGCAGAACCAGTTTTGCCCAGAAATTTGGAATCTGTCCAATCCGGCCAGTTATGGTATTTAGGTCATAACTTGAGCTACAAAACTCCAAATGGAGTGATTCAAAAAAGTAAATTCATCTAGACAAAATAAGGAACAACTTTCATGTTGATCACTTTTCCAAATTTCCACTGAAAATATGACTAATGGAACAGTAAAGACAAAGCATGAAAACTGAAATTTTTGTCTAATTATCATTAAGCTTAGAGATGGTATTAGCAACCAATACCAACAAGTTTTAAATGCAAAATGTGGTTTATTGATGATAATTAAACTAATTTACCTATTATCAATGCAAAATTCAACATTTTGGTTGACTAGTGAAATGAATAGTAGTCATAAAAATTTCAATTTTAAAGAATTACACAAATAAAAAGTGTTAAATGCCCTAGTAGGCCTAATGTGATTGGTTGGATAGTTTGGCATGCCAATAGGGTTCTGTTAGCAGTACTGCATATGGCTTTATGCCATTCTGTATTTCATGGCTTCTTATGCCATTCTGTATTTCATGGCTTCCCATGCCATTCTGTAATGTGATTGGTTGGATAGTTTGGCATGCCAATAGGGTTCTGTTAGCAGTACTGCATATGGCTTTATGCCATTCTGTATTTCATGGCTTCCCATGCCATTCTGTAACATAATAGCCTTTGGCTATGATAATGAGTTACTATACTCGGGTTTAATCCCCGATAATTATTATAGCTTATTAGCTGTTCTGTTGTACACCGGGAGACACAATGTGACCGATGGTGTGATGGTCCGAGGTACTTAGTACCCAGTACCAGTTTACCCGTTTATCCATTCCAGTCAACTAGTATAGGTTACTCGGGCAGTATTAATAAATTTTACCAAACTTTAATCGAATAATATTGCAATAAATATTTGAAATTTAGTCCACTAAAAAATGTAAATATACATTTTGCACACATGTCTTATTTTATTTTATTTTATTTTATATTGTCACCACTAAGCAGAATTGCTTAGAGCGTCGCTTTTGCCACGCGCAAGTACTGGAGACATAGCTGGGGAGTCCAGTAGGCCTCATACAGGGTGAGCCTTCATATCTGCACTCAGAGTTCAGAGTCACCTCACATTGCAGTGCATTTGGTAGGACATTAGGCCATTTTGATATTTTGATATGTTGACATTTGGTATTTTGTAACATTCTGTAATGTATATTATAAGTTCATGTAATTATGTTTTGATGTAAGTATCTATGGAATATGTTCAGTAATAAATTGAGCCTTTTTCATTGAGTGGATTGTGTTTTGAATTGAATTAAATTTTTGAGATACTAAAGTGAATTGAGAAATTGTTGAGAATATATTGGAGGTTGATTGAGAATAATGTGATGATATTATTGGGAGTGTTTTTAACAGGTTCAGACGAACTGTTTGTCCAATTTATAGCCGGCACTCTGCCGGATTCTCTATAAAATTTGTGAAAAAATTTAGATTTATCAGAAATTATAAATAAATGAATTAAAAGGGATTAATTGAAATTGAAACATGAATTGGTGTTCCGACACACTGAGTGGCATAACTTGCTTGGCTACACTGTAGACGGGTAAGGGGTGTCACACAATATGCACACTATAAAACAGAATTTTCCAAAGTGCATTTACACCATTTAACCACATGAACATACCCCATTTACATACCCAATTCCAAACCATTATACACATATCCATGCTGCCATCAATAACAGCATCTTAAACAACCATAAACAAGTAAAAAAAAGCTACATATACTGAATTTCCATGGCTGCCAAAATGTACATCTCCATTAAAACATCAAACTTCAAAAATTCTTCCATAAATCAACTACCCACAACCTTGGTTACACTTTTAATGAAACAAGAATTGAAAACACTCACTTACCACTTTTAAAGTTCTTCAAAACCTCACCAAAACTTAACTTTCTTGCTCCTAGTATGCTACCCAAGGTATGGTGGTCAAGTTTAGTGAAGGAACCTAGTGGAAAAAGTAGCTAGAACATGGTGAACTTGAGCTTGGAGTGTGGACGCCATGGATGGACCTTGAGAGAAAGAATTCGGCTGGTTCTCTTCCTAAGGTTGAAGATGAGTGCTGCACCTCCCAAGTGTCCCTTTAGGTGTCCAAATGCTGAAGTTAGTGGAGCACTAATGAAGATTATTACTTATTTAATCCAAGTTTTCCAATTTCCCACATTTAACCTCTTTTCTTTTACTATTTAGATTATGTACCACCACTTTAATTTTTTATGACATTTCCCAAGTGTAATATCATTTATTTTTAATGTAAATTTAGGTCAAAAGGCATCTCGGGGTGTCAAATGACCATAATGCCCCTATTCGGGTTGCATTCTTGATTTTTCGGTAACACCGAGTTTTGTTGTTTTTCTTTGTACTAATTAATTAATTTTTCTTTGATATTTCTAATGATATTTATACTTCAATAGATGTTTATTTAAGTCCTAAAAATAATTTCTAGGGTTCCCTACGGTCTAGGGCTAGTCAACGGTCCACGCCACAACTTCCCGGTGCGGTCACGCATCGTTATGGTTCTCGGCTCGTTCAACTTGGTTACATTTCATTGCTATTATTTTTCCTTTGTTTTTATTGTATTTTCTTTTCTTGTATTTCATTATTTTATGTCTCCTCACTGATATTTAAATGTAGTTCTAGGCATTCTAGCTGTCCGGACAGACACTGGTCACCGGAACAGTAGAACACACTACCAAACATAGGGGTGTTACTGTCACACCCTACCCCTCCATAAGGCATAACATGATCCCGTTGTATACCTAATGAATTACCAACTTCATCTACTAATAATCCATTAAATACACAACAAGAGATTTTAAAACTTTTCTTACTTCTTTTTATGGTGGTGAGCACTATTGACAGGTGTTAAAATTTTTTTTAACTAAAGTGAAACCAAATAACACATTTGAAGTATTAATAATTTCTGTAAAAAATTTTGGTAGAGTGCCATCTGTATTTTGAATAAAACAGTTCTTCAAAAACCTGTAAAAAGCACTTCCAATATTTTGTTCAATCCCCAAACTCCAATATCCAATCAACACAATAAGTTTCTTGACATTTGCCAACTCAAATCCACAATAATTTTCCAGTGTTTTCAAAAGCTGAGATAAAAGAAATATATCACAATATTTATAAGCCAAAATAATTTACAAATTTAGTTTATAACTTTAATGTACAACTTTAATGTATAATTTCAATTTACAACTGCTCAAAACCAAGAACAATATATACATACAGTGAACATGCATTACAGCACAAAAACAAAATATGGTATACTCAATATACCCGGTGAAATCTCAAAATGTAGTACAAGCAGCCTAGTCTGCTGCCTTGTCAGTCTGTTTACCTGCGATAGCAATGAAAAGCTATCCCTGAGTAAAATTTACTCAGTGGTGCACAATAACAATTTAAAATGCGGTATGTAAAACTTTTATTCACAATTTACAATCCAAACAATTCACATTTTTTCAAAGCTCATATAACACAAATTTGATCAAACAATTTGAATAACACAGTGTTGCCAATCAATGACACAACTTTGGTCATAACACAAACATTTCCGAACTTGCTGTGTTGTACACCACAACAAGGCACACTCTCCCCACTAATCGAAATCAATGAGGGAGGAAGCTAGCTAGATAATGAGAACTCATCCACACTTACCTCAGACTGACAAGTCAAAGAGGGAGGAATGTAATCACACTCACCCCATAAATGGAGGAGGAACATAGTAACATTGTTATGCCAAGTGTGAATCAAAACAATTCCAAATCACAATATTTCATACAAAACACAATTCACATTTTATCTCAAAATTTCCATTTGCAAAGTAAGCAACACAATAATTTCCAAATATAATTCCCAAACTTAAAAAAATAAAAAATTATTCATAACTAAATTCTTTAAATAAATTTTCTGGTAAAAGCAGTGAATATAAAAAGTATTGTGCACAGACCTCTGATATATGCCTCTTGGCCCTGACTCAGTGTTCCTTACGCTTCTCAATATCCTTTTCAACTCAACTTGAGCTTCACAAATCCATGGAATTCCCTCTCTTTTTTGCTGTCTATCTACTGCCCATGGTGTGAGGATCACTTTTAATGGAGAGACTTACAAGAAATTATGGCTTGAAAGTGAAGATTGAAGGTTTGCATGGGTGGCCGGCCATGGAGGATTTAGGGAGGATCGTTCGGCCATGGATGGAACTATGAAGAAATGAAATGTTTTTGGGTGCTAAAGTCTGTCCACTTAGGTATTTATATGGTCCACTAATCCTCCACTAAGTCCCACTAATTATGATTAACATTATAATAATTCAAAGTGATCATAATTGCCATAATGCCCTTATAATTCTTTTAATTACATGTTATCTTGAATTTCATTTTTCATTAATTTTTCAAAATATAATACCACAAATTTTTCATGGACATTTAGGTCAAAAGTCAACTCTAGGTTTCAAATGACCAAAATACCCCTCTTCGGGTCAAATTCAGACTTTTTCGGTACCACCGAATTACTCCTTGTACCACCGATTTTGTTAAATTTTTGTTTTTATTTGTACTGACTTACTAATTTTTCTTTGACATTTCTAATGTCAGTTACACCTCAGTTGACCTTTAATTAGGTCCTGAAAATATTTCCCCGAGTTCCCCGCGGTTCAAGGCTAGTTAACGGTCCTCGTCATAACTTCCTGTTAGTAGTATGCCCTAGAGCATATCATTTAGTATGTATCTTGTACATATTTTTATTAATAAAAGGCATTTCCACTTTTCCGTTTACATAATATATTTATTTGTAATAGAAAAGGTCCATTGATATTTTGTTAGAAATATTATTCTTAAGTTGTTAAGAATATGAGTGACAATATTTCTAGCACGAAGTATCATAAATAGGTTCACAATCGAGGATACTTCATAATAAGGACATGACTTATCCAGAAAGATTGTATTCATGTTTGTTCCCAAGTTATTTATATGAGATATAAATAAGATGGAATGGTGACTCTCATGCCATATAACAAACATGATAGGCACTTATAAATGATAAGTAGGCCGAACCACTGACACTTATGACAAGCACATGGAGTTTACTCTTGTCAATGTTTTGTCATAAATCATATCAGGGCATATAATCTTTAAACCTGAGATAGCACAGTTATCTTGTATATAGGTAGTTTGAGTTTGATACAGCTTTCATACTTGTACTGTGTATGGGTATATGGGCATGTGTTGGCTCCTACTAGTTATATATGGAGGTAGGTGTTGATCAAGATGGAATCTGTTCCTCTAAGTAAATAGAGAGAAAATCCTATGTTCATTTAATTATTCTTGATGTTTCAAGTTCCTGGTCAGGACAGATAGATTTATTCAGAAAAGAGTTTCTGATGAGAAAATCCTTTTAATCAAGAACTGGAATTAAAAGAGAACATAATATTCATAGCAAATGGAGATTGACATAAACCATGACTCCAAATTTGAGTTGGGATTTTGTAACAGAGATTCTAGCGCACGGTAACATATGATTATAGGTTCATTTAAGTTAAACCTTATTACTAATTGGGTGGCCATGGCATGCTATGCTAGGTGTTAACCATGGTCTATGAGGTTCATAAAATGATTTAGAGAAATCATTTATGGTAAGAAAGAGTTCTGATGATATTAAGAATTGATATCATGTCTCATTGCCAATTAGTGATGAGCCTAGTAAGTCACACACATACACAAGTTATCACCTAATTAAATATGATTTAATTAATTAATTAATTAAAGAGTTTAATTGATTAATTAAATAGGTTTGGTTTGCAATTAGTTTGCAAAGTCCCTAGCATGACTTGAAACTAAATCTAGATTATTGGAAGTATAATATAAGTTAAATTTATATTTAAAGTGTTTAAATATGAATTTAATTAATGAGAAATTAATTAATATAGATTAATTAATTAATTTATATTTGATATAAATTAATTAGAAGAAGAAAAATAATTATTTTGGGTTGAGAACTCAAAATTAAGACACAGGGGCATTTTGGTCATTTTGCAGTGTGACACGTGGCACCATGAGATGGTGACACATGGCATAACACATAAGCTTGGCCATGTTTTGTGTTTGGATTGGCAATGGCTCAACTGTTGAAGCTTTATCCATAGGATCTAAATCTTTTTACATGTTTGGACATGTTTTGTGTTTGGATAATATTTTATATGTACCTGATGCTTTTTAGAACATCATTTCTATATCTAGTTTGACTAGAAATGGCTATGAATTTCAGTTCACTGATGATGTTTGCAATATTTATTTTGGAAATAAATATGTTGGTTCGGGTTATATGAATGATGGTCTTTATTATTTGGATAATAATGACAAACACAAATTGAATGCAAGTGATCTAAAAGAATGCAATGCCATGGTGAAAACCAACTCAAGTTCAAAATATATTTGGCACTTAAGATTATGTCATATTACAGAAGATAGGATTGCAAAATTAGAGAAAATGGGGATTCTATCCTCATTGGGCTCTGAGCCTACTCCAACTTGTGAATCTTGCCTTCAGGGTAAAATGACTAGATCACCCTTTGTTGGACAAGGGCTAAGAGTTGAAAATATTTTGGAGCTGATACATAGTGATATATGTGGTCCATTTAAAGAAATGGCTAGAGGGGGTTTTCATTATTTTATTACCTTTACTGATGATAAATCAAGGTTTGGGTATTTGTATTTGATGAAATACAAACATGAATCTTTTGAAAAGTTCAAAGAATTTAAATCTGAAGTAGAAAATCAAACAGGAAAGAATATTAAAGCTCTTCCATAAGATCGTGGAGGTGAATATTTGAGTACTGAATTTGATAAATACTTGAGAGAGCATGGCATTGTTTCTCAGCTGACTCCTCCAGGAACGCCACAGCTGAATGGTGTATCTGAAAGGAGAAATCACACGCTATTAGATATGGTATGTAGTATGATGAGCTATACTGATATGCCAATCTGCTTTTGGGGATTTGCATTAGAATCAGCTTTGTATATTCTGAATAGGATTCCATCAAAATCAGTTTCTTCCACACCTTATGAGATATGGCATGGAAGAAAACCAAGTCTTAAGCATGTTAAGATTTGGGGTTGTCCAGCTTATATCAAAAAGCTGAACACTGATAAATTGGAGACCAGATCAGAAAAAGGTCGATTTGTTGGATATCCAAAAGATAGTTTGGGATATTATTTTTATTTGCCTACTTCACAAAAGGTTGTGATAAGTAGAGATGCCACATTTCTTGAATAACAGTTTGTTCAAGAAGGAGGTAAAGGAAAGCAAATAGAGTTAGAATTGGAGAATTCTGACCAACCAACAGATCAGATGGATATAGATCCATCTAGTCAACCAATACCTATTAATGAAACATCTATAGCTGTTCCTCGTAGAACAACCAGGGTATCTCACCCACCAGTGAGATATGGTTTTCTTCATGAAGAAGAACAAGAGTTGTTTACTCATGAAGAAGTAGATCATGGAGATGATCCACTTACCTATGAAGAAGCTATATCAGATATAGACTCTTCAAAATGGATTGATGCTATGAAATCCGAGATTGATTCCATGTATAAGAATCAAGTTTGGGATCTTGTTGACCCACCTGAAGGTATTATACCTATAGGGAACAAATGGGTTTTCAAGAAGAAAATTGGTTCTGATGGAAAGGTAGAGACCTATAAGACAAGTCTAGTAGCGAAAGGGTTTCGCCAAAGGCAAGGAATCGACTATGAGGAGACTTTCTCGCCTGTTGCCATGCTTAAATCAATTAGGATTTTATTAGCAATAGCTGCATATTAGGATTATGAGATTTGGCAGATGGATGTCAAAACAGCTTTTCTCAATGGATACATTGAAGAAAACATTTTCATGGAACAACCTAGGGGATTTGAATCCCAAGATGGTTCCAAGGTATGCAAGCTAAAGCGATCCATTTAAGGGTTGAAACAAGCTCCGAGGAGTAGGAGCATCCGTTTAGAAGAAGCCAATAAATCCATTGGATTAATAAAAAATGAGGATGAGCCAAGTGTATATAAGAAGGTTAGTGACCGTGCTATCACTTTCCTTGTCTTATATGTGGATGACATACTGTTGATGGGTAATGACACAGGTATGATGACGACTATAAAGGTATGATTGTCAAATACATTCTCCATGAAAGACTTAGGGGAGGCAACCTATATTCTTGGAATTCGCATCTATAGAGATAGAGCGAAAAGAATAATTGGTTTATCCCAAAGTCTATACTTGGAAAAGGTGTTAAAGAGGTTTAACATGCTTGATTCCAAGAGAGGATTATTACCAGTGAGACATGGTATCCATCTTTCTAAAGAGATGTCTCCAAAGACACCTGAAGAAAGAGATAAGATGGCCAGATTCCATATGCTTGGCTATTGGAAGTTTAATGTATGCAATGTTGTGTACTAGGCGGATATCGCATATCTCGTTAGTTTGACTAGCAGGTATCAATCCAATCCAGGTTTGGAACACTGGATAGCTGTCAAGAATATTCTTAAGTACTTGAGAAGAACTAAGGATTTATTCTTGATTTATGGAGGTGGAGACTTGCAATTGGATGGTTATATTGATTCTGATTTCCAATCAGATATCGATGATAGAAAGTCTACCTCTGGATATGTGTTCATTTGTAATGGAGGTGTAGTCAGTTGGAAGAGTTCCAAACAGAGCACGATCGCAGATTCCACTACGAGGTCGAGTATATTCTCGCATCGATGTCGCAAAGGAAGTCGTTTGGACAAAGAAGTTCTTGATGTAACTTACGTAGTTCCTTCCATTGAGTCGCCAGCCCACTATCCGTGACAATAATGGAGCGATCATCTGAGCTAAGGAACCAAGGTCTCACCAGAAATCCAAACACATAGAAAGGCGCTACCACATTATCAGAGAAATATTGGGCGACGCGATGTAGCCATGCAGAAAATAGCATCAGCTGAAAATCCAGCAGATCCATTCACTAAGCCTATGTCACAAACTCAGTTAGACCGACATCTTGAGAAGATAGGTCTAAGATATTGTAATGAATGGCTCTAGTGCTAGTGGGAGATTGTTAGTAGTATGCCCTAGAGCATATCATTTAGTATGTATCTTGTACATATTTTTATTAATAAAAGGCATTTCCATTTTTCCGTTTACATAATATATTTATGTGTAATAGAAAAGGTCCATTGATATTTTGTTAGAAATATTATTCTTAAGTTGTTAAGAATATGAGTGACAATATTTCTAGCACGAAGTATCATAAATAGGTTCACAATCGAGGATACTTCATAATAAGGACATGACTTATCCAGAAAGATTGTATTCATGTTTGTTCCCAAGTTATTTATATGAGATATAAATAAGATGGAATGGTGACTCTCATGCCATATAACAAACATGATAGGCACTTATAAATGATAAGTAGGCCGAACCACTGACACTTATGACAAGCACATGGAGTTTACTCTTGTCAATGTTTTGTCATAAATCATATCAGGGCATATAATCTTTAGACCTGAGATAGCACAGTTATCTTGTATATAGGTAGTTTGAGTTTGATACAGCTTTCATACTTGTACTGTGTATGGGTATATGGGCATGTGTTGGCTCCTACTAGTTATATATGGAGGTAGGTGTTGATCAAGATGGAATCTGTTCCTCTAAGTAAATAGAGAGAAAATCCTATGTTCATTTAATTATTCTTGATGTTTCAAGTTCCTGGCCAGGACAGATAGATTTATTCAGAAAAGAGTTTCTGATGAGAAAATCCTTTTAATCAAGAACTGGAATTAAAAGAGAACATAATATTCATAGCAAATGGAGTTTGACATAAACCATGACTCCAGCTTGAGTTGGGATTTTGTAACAGAGAGATTCTAGCGCACGGTAACATATGATTATAGATTCATTTAAGGTAAACCTTATTACTAATTGGGTGGCCATGGCATGCTATGCTAGGTGTTAACCATAGTCTATGAGGTTCATAAAATGATTTAGAGAAATCATTTATGGTAAGAAAGAGTTCTGATGATATTAAGAGTTGATATCATGTCTCATTGCCAATTAGTGATGAGCCTAGTAAGTCACACACATACACAAGTTATCACCTAATTAAATATGATTTAATTAATTAATTAATTAAAGAGTTTAATTGATTAATTAAATAGGTTTGGTTTGCAATTAGTTTGCAAAGTCCCTAGCATGACTTGAAACTAAATCTAGATTATTGGATATATAATATAAGTTAAATTTATATTTAAAGTGTTTAAATATGAATTTAATTAATGAAAAATTAATTAATAGAGATTAATTAATTAATTTATATTTGATATAAATTAATTAGAAGAAGAAAAATAATTATTTTGGGTTGAGAACTCTAAATTAAGACACAGGGGCATTTTGGTCATTTTGCAGTGTGACACGTGGCACCATGAGATGGTGACACGTGGCGTAACACATAAGCTGGTGACACATGGCGTAACATATAAGCTTGCCAAATGTTTTTTTAATCATGTAAGATGATTAAAATCAAGATTACATATAGGTTTGACACTTGGCACAATGTGATTGGGTCACTTAAACCTATAGCTAATTAAAGGGTGACATGTGGCAAGGGTTTAATGTGTTAACCTAGCTATTTAAGTGTTGTTATGAGAAAATAAAACACAACCAGCAGCCACACTCCTTGGTCACGCCATTTTACAGCCCTCCCTCTATTCTTCTTCTTCTCTCATCAATTCAAAGAGATTAGCCATTAATCTCTTGAATTAAGAACACTAGAAATTGTTTCTAGTGTCCTGTTTACATCTCTAATCTCTTAAAAGGCAGAACTTGAATTTCTAATTAATAGAAAAGGCTTTAGAAGCTGTTCAAGGGCTGCCATAGGTGTTCTTAGTGTGGACAAGCTAGAGGGACAACATCTGGTGTCCTGAAGACGAATCTCAAAGCGCGCAGACATTGCGATTGCATCAAGAGGTTAGTGTAATCGTTCTTGATTTAATCTAGGGTTCTAAAATTAATCTGATTAATTTTAAAATCTTAAATGGCAAATACAGATCCAAAAACATATTAAAAGAGTTTTAATATGTTGTTTATCATTGAAATCAAATAGATAAAAATAAATCTTGCATGATGCATGTGACCCTAGGTGAAAATTTTTGAATTCAATGGTATAAACTTGTGTTTTTCACGCTTCCGTTCCTTCACTTCCTAGTGTGGTCACCCATCGCTACGGGTTTGGCTCGTTTAACTTAGTCACATTTCCTTGCTATTCTTTTTCCTTTATTTTTCTTGCATTTCCTTTTCTTGTATTTCATTATTTTATGTCTCCTCACTAGCGTTTAAATGTAGTTCTAGGCATCCTAGCTGTCCAGACACACACTGGTTACTCGAACAGTAGAACGCACTACCGAACATAGGGGTGTTACAATTCTCCACCCCTTAAAATAAATTTCGTCCACGAAATTTTACCCAATAGCCATCTTACAATAGTCGTACGTTTACTTTCTACTTTCTATATGATCGTACAATCTTCTTTCCTTTGAATTTGTATAAGACTTTTAACAATCTAATACAATATTTAATTTGTTTGTATAACACCAATCTTCTCTTACTATTGTTCTATCTAATATTTCGGTTCATGTTTCCTTATTGAATGACCCTTGAGGTCATGTTAGAATTATTTATCTAGTCATGGGTCCTTTAACCATTCTAGTCAACAATCTTACTCACATTCGTAACATTTCTTTGTTATATCTGAACCAACTGTTCAAATTTTTACTTCCACAACTCTTTTTATCTATTAATATTCTATAACTTACTTTCTTTTGTACTAAACTATAACATTTCAATATTCTAACTTTTGAGTTTTAAATCCCTAAGTATCATTTTCAAACTTATTTCCAACAATAAAATTATGTCCTGGCATAACTATACCAAAACAGATGTCGTTGGCAACTATTCTCATCTTGGTGTACTATCGAGTAGTACGTAGCTCTACACAATAATCTCAAGTCAGTACTGTAATCTGCAGCTTACAGTACAAACATTAAAAACATTGCATAGTTACTACGATACATTCCAATATATTAAACTTTCTTATCTTTTATCTTTTTCGAATTCACTAATATCCGAAACTTATTCTGATTACAATATCCACTGACAATTATTAACTGTAACATCTTTGCCCTCATCTAGAGCAATTCCATTATTATAACTTACTTTTAGGTGACTAACAAATTTTTTTATATGAGGGACAGCAGGAAGGCAAAAAATACTGGTACTAACATAAAAGTATACAGACCCCAGGTCAAACAATACATATATATATTAGTTACTAATTTAGAGAGTACCAGCAACGATGTCAAAGTCTCAGCCTCTTCCCTCTGTTGTATAGCGTATACTCTAGCTGAAGCATCATCTTGTTCTAGCTGATTCACAGTACTCTGACTTATAGGTGTACTAGCCCTACCTCTACCTTTGCCTCTACTAACTGATGGTGAACTCTTTGGGGTAGAAACTTTGGTTGATCCCTCTGGTGTAATAAATGATCCAGAATGACGAGGATTTACACAATCCATAGCAAAATGACCAGTCTCTCCACAATTAAAATGTCCTCCTATGGCTCTATAACATACCCCACTATGTGGTTTACCACAAGTTTTACAAAGTCGATCTGACAGTGCATTTCTGGGTTTCTACTGAGTTTGCTGATCCGATCGAGGTGGTTTTGAAGGAACGGAAGCGTGAAAAACACAAGATTATACCATTGAATTCAAAAATTTTCACCTAGGGTCACATTCACCATGCAAGATTTATTTTTATCTATTTGATTTCAATGATAAACAACATATTAAAACTCTTTTAATATGTTTTTGGATCTGTATTTTCCATTTAAGATTTTTTAAATTAATCAGATTAATTTTAGAACCCTAGATTAAATCAAGAACGATTACACTAACCTCTTGATGTGCTGCAGCGTGTCTGCGCCTTTGAGATTCGTCTTCAGGACACCAGATGTTGTCCCTCTAGCTTGTCCACACCAAGAACACCTATGGCAGCCCTTGAACAGCTTCTAAAGCCTTTTCTATTAATTAGAAATTCAAGTTCTGCCTTTTAAGAGATTAGAGATGTAAACAGGACACTAGAAACAATTTCTAGTGTTCTTAATTCAAGAGATTGATGGCTAATCTCTTTGAATTGATGAGAGATGAAGAGAAATAGCTGGAGAGGCTCAAAGTGGCGTGACAATTGAGAGGAGAGGCTGCTAGTTATGTTTTCTTTTCATAACCACACTTAAATAGCTAGGTTAACACATTAAACCCTAGCCACATGTCACCTTTTGATTAGCTCTAGATTTAAGTGACCCAATCACATTGTGCCAAGTGTCAAACCTATATTTAATCTTGATTTTAATCATCTTACATGATTAAAAAAAAAAACATTTGGCAAGCTTATGTGTTATGCCATGTGTCACCATCTCATGGTGCCACGTGTCACAATCGTGAAATGACCAAAATGCCCTGTGTCTTAATTTTGATTTCTTAACCCAAAATAATTATTTTCTTCTTCTAATTAATTTATATCAAATATAAATTAATTAATTAATCTCTATTAATTAATTTCTCATCAATTAAATTCATATTTAAACACTTTAAATATAAATTTAATTTATACTACATCCAATAATCTAGATTTGGTTTCAAGTCATGCTAGGACTTTGCAATTTAATTGCAAACCAAATCTATTTAATTAATCAATTAAACTCTTTAATTAATTAATTAAATCATAATTAAATTGGTGATAACTTGTGTATGTGTGTGACTTACTAGGCTCATCACTAATTGGCAATGAGACATGATATCAACTCTTAATATCATCGTAACTCTTTCTTACCATAAATGATTTCTCTAAATCATTTTATGAACCTCATAGACCATGGTTAACACCTAGCATAGCATGCCATGGCCACCCAATTAGTAATAAGGTTTACCTTAAATGAACCTATAATCATATGTTACCATGCACTAGAATCTCTCATACAAAATCCCAACTCAAGCCGGAGTCATGGTTTATGTCAAACTCCATTTGCTATGAATATTATGTTCTCTTTTAATTCCAGTTCTTGATTAAAAGATTTTCTCATCGTAAACTCTTTTCAATAAATCTATCTGTCTCTGCCAGAACTTGAAACATCAAGAACAATTAAATGAACATAGGATTTTAACTCTATTTACTTAGAGGAACAGATTCCATCTTGATCAACACCTACCTCCATATATAACTAGCGAGCCAACACATGCCCATATACCCATACATAGTACAAGTATGAAAGCAGTATCAAACTCAAACTACCTATATACAAGATAACTGTGCTATCTCAGGTCTAAAGATTATATGCACTGATATGAATTATGACAAAACATTGACAAGAGTAAACTCCATGTGCTTGTCATAAGTGTCACTGGTTCGGCCTACTTATCATTTATAAGTGCCTATCATGTTTGTTATATGGCATGAGACTCACCATTCCATCTTATTTATATCTCATATAAATAACTTGGGAACAAACATGAATACAATCTTTCTGGATAAGTCATGTCCTTATTATGAAGTATCCTCAATTGTGAACCTATTTATGATACTTTGTGCTAGAAATATTGTCACTCATATTCTTAACAACTTAAGAATAATATTTCTAACAAAATATCAATGGACCTTTTCTATTACACATAAATATATTATGTAAACGGAAAAGTGGAAATGCCTTTTATTATTAAAAATATGTACAAGATACATACTAAATGATATGCTCTAGGGCATACTACTAACAATCTCCCACTAGCACTAGAGCCATTCATTACAATATCTTAGACCTATCTTCTCAAGATGTCGGTCTAATCGAGTCGTGACATAGGCTTAGTGAATGGATCACCTGAATTTTCACCGATGCTATTTTCTGCATGGCTACATCGCCGCCCAACTATTTCTCCGATAATGTGGTAGCGCCTTTCTATGTGTTTGGATTTCGGTGAGACCTTGGTTCCTTAGCTCAGATGATCGCTCCATTGTTGTCACAAAGTAATGGAACCACGACTCAATGGAAGGAACTCTGTAAGTTCTATCACGAACTTCTTTATCCAAAGCCTTCCTTTGCAAAGATCTCGATGCAAAGAATATACTCACCTCGAGTGGAATCGCAATGTGCTCGCTTGGAACTCTTCCAACCGATCGCACCTCCATTACAAATGAACACATATCCAGGTAGACTTTCTATCATCGATATCTGATTGGAAATCAGAATCAGTATAACCATCCAATTGCAAGTCTCCACCTCCATAAATCAAGAATAAATCCTTAGTTCTTCTCAAGTACTTAAGGATATTCTTGACAGCTATCCAGTGTTCCAAACCTGGATTGGATTGATACCTGCTAGTCAAACTAACAGCATATGCGATATCGGGCCTAGTACACAACATTGCATACATTAAACTTCCAATAGCCAAAGCATATGGAATTCTGGCCATCTTATCTCTTTCTTCAGGTGTCTTTGGAGACATCTCTTTAGAAAGGTGGATACCATGTCTCACTGGTAACAATCCTCTCTTGGAATCAAGCATGTTAAACCTCTTTAACACCTTTTCCAAGTATAGACTTTGGGATAAACCAATTATTCTTTTCGCTCTATCTCTATAGATGCGAATCCCAAGAATATAGGTTGCCTCCCCTAAGTCTTTCATGGAGAATGTATTTGACAACCATACCTTTATAGTCGTCAACATACCTGTATCATTACCCATCAACGATGTCATCCACATATAAGACAAGGAAAGTGATAGCACTGTCACTAACCTTCTTATATACACATGGCTCATCCTCATTTTTGATAAAACCAAAAGATTTAATGGCTTCATCAAAACGGATGTTCCAACTCCTCGAAGCTTGTTTCAACCCATAAATGGATCGCTTTAGCTTGCATACCTTGGAACCATCTTAGGATTCAAATCCCTTAGGTTGTTCCATGAAAATGTTTTCTTCAATGTATCCGTTGAGAAAAACTGTTTTGACATCCATCTGCCAAATCTCATAATCATAGTATGCAGCTATTGCTAATAAAATCCTAATTGATTTAAGCATGGCAACAGGCGAGAAAGTCTCCTCATAGTCTATTCCTTGCCTTTGGCGAAACCCTTTCGCTACTAGCCTTGCCTTATAGGTCTCTACCTTTCCATCAGAACCAATTTTCTTCTTGAAAACCCATTTGTTCCCTATAGGTACAATACCTTCAGGTGGGTCAACAAGATCCCAAACTTGATTCTTATACATGGAATCAATCTCGGATTTCATAGCATCAATCCATTTTGAAGAGTCTATATCTGATATAGCTTCTTCATAGGTAAGTGGATCATCCCCATTATCTACTTCTTCATGAGTAGACAACTCTTGTTCTTTTTCATGAAGAAAACCATATCTCACTGGTGGGTGAGATACCCTGGTTGTTCTATGAGGAACAGCTTTAGATGTTTCATCAATGGGTATTGGTTGACTAGATGGATCTATATCCATCTCGATTGGTTGGTCAGAATTCTCCAATTCTAACTCTGTTTGCCTTCCTTTGCCTCCTTCTTGAACAAACTGTTGTTCAAGAAATGTGGCATCTCTACTTCTCACAACCTTTTGTGAAGTAGGCAAATAAAAATAATATCCAAAACTATCTTTTGGATATCCAACAAATCGACCTTTTTCTGATCTGGTCTCCAATTTATCGTTGTTCACTTTTTGATATAAGTGGACAACCCCAAATCTTAACATGCTTAAGACTTGGTTTTCTTCCATGCCATATCTCATAAGGTGTGGAAGAAACTGATTTTGATGGAATCCTATTCAGAATATACAAAGCTGATTCTAATGCAAATCCCCAAAAGGAGATTGGCATATCAGTATAGCTCATCATACTACGTACCATATCCAATAGGGTACGATTTCTCCTTTAGATACACCATTCGGTTGTGGCGTTCTGGAGGAGTCGGTGAGAAACAATGCCATGCTCTCTCAAGTATTCATCAAATTCAAGACTCAAATATTCACCTCCACGATCTGATCGAAGAGCTTTAATACTTTTTCCTATTTGATTTTCTACTTCAGATTTAAATTCCCTAAACTTTTCAAAGGATTCATGTTTGTATTTCATCAAATACAAATACCCAAACCTTGATTTATCATCGTAAAGGTAATAAAATAATGAAAGCCCTCTAGCCATTTCTTTAAATGGACCACATACATCACTATGTATTAGCTCTAAAATATTTTCACTCTTAGCCCTTGTCCAACAAAGGGTGATCTAGTCATTTTGCCCTCAAGGCAAGATTCACAAGTTGGAGTAGGCTCAGAGCCCAATGAGGATAGAATCCCCATTTTCTCCAATTTTGCAATCCTATCTTACGCAACATGACATAACCTTAAGTGCCAAATATATTTTGAACTTGAGTTGTTTTTCACCATGGCATTGCATTCATTTAGATTGCTATACTCGGCCGATGGTAACACTTTCTTCGGCAATGGAAACACTTTCTGTTGGCGGTGGAAACACTTTCCTTTGCCTTTGTCACTTTGGTCTTCCCTTTCTGCTTAGCTATTTTCTTGGAAGGACCAGAATCGAGGTTTCTTTTTCTTATTGCCTTTCTTCTTGTTGGACTTTCCAGTAAGAAGATGCAACCAAAGCTACCTCTTTTTCTTTATTGCTGGCATATTCTTTTGGGCAATAACCAGATGTTGAGTAATTCACTAAGGTGCATTCTGTTTAGTCATATGGAAATTTGTCACAAAATTCCCAAAAGACTCGTGAAGGATCAAGGATCAAATCCGTTTGTAGTAGGAAATCCATGTTGAAGTCAAGATGTTCCAACCGCTCAATCACCAATCATCTTGTGGACATGATCCCCAACATTCTCCCTCGGACATCCTCATACGGAATAACTGTTTAGATATCTCATACCTAGCATTCCCTTTGTGCTCACCATACAACTCTTGTAGGTGAAGGAGGATCTCACTAGCACTCTGCATGTTCTCATGTTGCTTCTGTAACTCATTACTCATAGAAGCAAGCATGTAACACTTAGCTCTCATATCATGCTCCTTCCACTTGTCCAAAGTTTCATGTTCCTCTTGTGTGGCCTCTGGAGGTAAGGGACCAGAAACATTTGAATCTAGAACATATCCTATATGTTCAAGGTTCAAGACAAGTTTCAAATTTCTTAGCCAATCGCATGATTAGGTCCCGCCAACATGTTGTGATCAAGTATGCTTGCAAGGATATTGGATGGTGGTGGTTATTTTGTGCTCATTTTTATCAGAAAATTAACTGCAGAAAATAACCAGATTAATTAGTAAATGTATCATGTATTTAACCAAAATGATTATGGTCTTTTAATCAAATTGGTCCTCCCACTAACTTAGCGAATCCTACACTTCCAAAGTAAAAAACGGAAATCCTAGTTGGATGGATTTCTAGTGGGTGATTGAATTCTTATAATTCTATTGATCATCCTCAGGTACATCCATTATTGGAATTACAATAAACTATAAGTGAGCAACTCCTTGCCCATCACATCTCATGTGAAGTTCAATCCTTTACCTAGCCCTTAATGCTCAAAATCTCAGGTACATCCATTATTGACTTATCTTGCATTAGTTAAGTTGATCCTATTGAGCCAGTAATTATGCAAATAATTTTAATGTCCTCAGGTACATCCAATATTGGCCACTAAACCATTTACATATTTACAACATCTTATGCTTAACAATTATTCTTAAGAAAATCTCTTAAATAAATTGCATCTTATGCAACTATTTAAAATTTCTTAAAATAATTGCCCCAATGGAGGGCCTATGTTATAATTACTTTAATTATAGCATTTCCAACTTAATCATTTGTTTGGAAGATTTTATGGTCATTCTATTTACTATTAAGGTCTCACTTTGCACATTATCCATTTAGCATGCATATATCATATAATTGCATACATTCCCATACATCTCATGCATTCATGGATAAGCAGTAAATATGGTATGATCCTGGACTTTCGAAGGGATTCAATTCGAGCCACCAAGAATTGAATCAGGGCATTCCTAGGTGCATTTCATTCATTCATTTTACAAGAGTTGCTGAAGGAGTACATAATCAACACTTGATATTGAATTCCTCCCACTGGTCCCACCAATGCTCTTGACCTCCTTGAACTTCTTGCAATCCAATATTACATAGTAATCCTTGGCATACCAAGGCGAATTTACAAGAACATAAATAAATGAAATTACAACCCAAAAATATTACAAACTTAATAATACATGCCCAAAATAAATTAAAATAAATTAATTAATTTACAATCCCAAAGAAACATAAAAGAAATAAATCCAATCACATTGGTCTTTTATAGTCCATGATCATCCATCATGCATATCACTATTTAACAATTAAATAAAACATACATACTTAAATTAAATTGAATATCTCATATTCAACTTAAAATCCAGATTTGCATATGATTCAAATAAATTTAAAAATTCAGATTTGAATCACATTCAAACAAATTTAAAAATTCAGATTTGAATCACATTCAAACAACTTCAAAAATTCAGATTTGAATCACATTCAAACATTTTTTAAAAAATCAGATTTGAATCACATTCAAATATTTTTTAAAAAATCAGATCTGAATTTTATTGAATCAATTTTAAAAAATCAGATTTAAATATGATTCAAACAACTTTAAAAATTCAGATTTGAATCACATTCAAACAACTTTTAAAATTCAGATTTGAATCACATTCAAACAATTTTTAAAATTCTGATTTGAATCATAATTTAATTGTGTGATTAAAACAACTAATTAAATACTTTAATTAGTCAAAGAATAGGCCTTAGATCATACAACAATTGTAGAATTAAAAGCCAAACCTTTAACCACCCAAGGAACCATTGTTGCCGCCACCAATGGTGGCTTCACCATGTGTGATGCCACATCTCATGATCCAACCAGCAATGAATCTCTTGATCTCATGATCAAACACACAATTAAATTATATAATCAACAATCTAAATGGCAAATATAGTGGCTCTGATACCAATTGAAGGAAGGCGTGAAAAACACAAGATTATACCATTGAATTCAAAAATTTTCACCTAGGGTCACATGCACCATGCAAGATTTATTTTTATCTATTTGATTTCAATGATAAACAACATATTAAAACTCTTTTAATATGTTTTTGGATATGTATTTGCCATTTAAGATTTTTTAAATTAATCAGATTAATTTTAGAACCCTAGATTAAATCAAGAACGATTACACTAACCTCTTGATGTCTTTGGCGTATGCGCCTTTGAGATTCGTCTTCATGGCACCAGATGTTGTCCCTCTAGCTTGTCCACACCAAGAACACCTATGGCAGCCCTTGAACAGCTTCTAAAGCCTTTTCTATTAATTAGAAATTCAAGTTCTACCTTTTAAGAGATTAGAGATGTAAACAGGACACTAGAAACAATTTCTAGTGTTCTTAATTCAAGAGATTGATGGCTAATCTCTTTGAATTGATGAGAGATGAAGAGAAATAGCTGGAGAGGCTCAAAGTGGCGTGACAATTGAGAGGAGAGGCTGCTGGTTATGTTTTCTTTTCATAACCACACTTAAATAGCTAGGTTAACACATTAAACCCTAGCCACATGTCACCTTTTGATTAGCTCTAGATTTAAGTGACCCAATCACATTGTGCCAAGTGTCAAACCTATATTTAATCTTGATTTTTATCTTCTTTAATGATTTAAATAAAACCTGTGGCAAGCTTATGTGTTATGCCATGTGTATCGCTCTCATGGTGCCACGTGTCACAATCGTGAAATGACCAAAATGCCTCGTGTCTTAATTTTGAGTTCTTAACCCAAAATAATTATTTTCTTCTTCTAATTAATTTATATCAAATATAAATTAATTAATTAATCTCTATTAATTAATTTCTCATCAATTAAATTCATATTTAAACACTTTAAATATAAATTTAATTTATACTACATATCCAATAATCTAGATTTGGTTTCAAGTCATGCTAGGTACTTTGCAATTTAATTGCAAACCAAATCTATTTAATTAATCAATTAAACTCTTTAATTAATTAATTAAATCATATTTAAATAGGTGATAACTTGTGTATGTGTGTGACTTACTAGGCTCATCACTAATTGGCAATGAGACATGATATCAACTCTTAATATCATTAGAACTCTTTCTTACCATAAATGATTTCTCTAAATCATTTTATGAACCTCATAGACCATGGTTAACACCTAGCATAGCATGCCATGGCCACCCAATTAGTAATAAGGTTTACCTTAAATGAACCTATAATCATATGTTACCATGCACTAGAATCTCTCTGTTACAAAATCCCAACTCAAGCCGAGTCATGTTTTATGTCAAACTCCATTTGCTATGAATATTATGTTCTCTTTTAATTCCAGTTCTTGATTAAAAGATTTTCTCATCGTAAACTCTTTTCAATAAATCTATCTGTCCTGGCCAGGAACTTGACACATCAAGACCAATTACATGAACATAGGATTTTAACTCTCTTTCCTTAGAGGAACAGATTCCATATAGATCAACACCTACCTCCATATATACCTAGCCGGAGCCAACACATGCCCATATACCCATACATAGTACAAGTATGAAAGCAAGATCAAACTCAAACTACCTATATACAAGATAATCGTATATCTCAGGTCTAAAGATGATATGCACTGATATGAATTATGACAAACCTTTGACAAGAGTAAACTCCATGTGCTTGTCATAAGTGTCACTGGTTCGCCTACTTATCATTTATAAGTGCCTATCATGTTTGTTATATGGCATGAGACTCACCATTCCATCTTATTTATATCTCATATAAATAACTTGGGAACAAACATGAATACAATCTTTCTGGATAAGTCATGTCCTTATTATGAAGTATCCTCAATTGTGAACCTATTTATGATACTTTGTGCTAGAAATATTGTCACTCATATTCTTAACAACTTAAGAATAATATTTCTAACAAAATATCAATGGACCTTTTCTATTACACATAAATATATTATGTAAACGGAAAAGTGGAAATGCCTTTTATTATTAAAAATATGTACAAGATACATACTAAATGATATGCTCTAGGGCATACTACTAACAGGTTTCTATCCAGAAAATCTATCTCTACCTGATTCGCGTGAGCTAGATACTCCAAAGTGCTTCCTCTTTCCTAACCCACTATCAGGAACTTGATCGGTAGTCTTTCTAATTTTCTCTTTTTCTTCTGTACCCTTTTTAACTGTTTCTTCATTCTCAATTCTTTCTAATTCCAGGGCTTGCGATATTAGCTCTGAAAAATTCTGGTGTCGGAACCCCACAACTTGCATTTTTAGACTAGGCCTTAATCAAGTCTCAAAATGTTTACATCTATATCTAGGAGTGGTAAGTAGGCTTCCTGCATAATGACTCAATCGAGAGAAGTTTCTCTCATATTCTGCCACTATTATGTTCCTTTGCTTCAGACTTAAGAACTCCTGTAGCTTCTGGTCCACATAGGCATCTGGGACATATTTTTGTCTGAACTCTTTGAAAAAGTCATCCCATGTTAGCACTGAGGGTTCCACCAAACTGTGGGGAATGGTTTTCTACCAGTTATATGCATCCCCCTGTAGCAGTGAGACTAAGTATTCAAACTTCAGCTCATTGGTGCAATGCAGCTTCCTAAAAACTCTTTCCATCCTTTCCAATCATTGTTCTACCTCTAGCGGATCCACTGTCCCCTTGAACTCAGTAGCCCCATATTTAATCAACTTGTCATACTATCTAGCTGAAGGCTGTGGTTGAACCACTGGTGTCTACAGTGGGGCTTGAGTAGGCATGTTACCAGCCATCTGTTGGAACATCGCACCCATCTACTGAGCAAATTGAGTAGGGAACTGTGGCATTGAGGGGATTGGTGCAGCTGATCCACTCACATTTTGAGGGCTGAGGCTTCCCCTTGTACCTCAGCCTTTATTGATTGATCGACTGAATGATCCCCTTCTTCCATAGTCGATTTGAGGATCTTAGACCTCCTGAACAATAACACAAGGAGATTTCCTCCTGTTAGTGCATATTTATAATGTAATGTACTGTATATATCAAACAATGACACTGAGCAGTTGTACTATGAAGGACAAATATTCAAATTACAGGTCAAAATAGAATTTAAAAAAAACTTGCTCTGATACCACTAAAACATGTCACACCCGACCCCTCCGTAAGGCATAACATGATCCCATTGTATAACTAATGAATTACCAAATTCGTCTACTAATAACCCATTAAATACACTACAAGGGATTTTAAAACTTTTCTTACTTCTTTTTATAGTGGTGAGCACTATTGACAGCTGTTAAAATTTTTTTTTTAACTGAAGTGAAACCAAATAACAAATTTGAAGTATTAATAATTTCTGTAAAAAAATTTGGCAGAGTGCCATCTGTATTTTGAATAAAACAGTTCTTCAAAAACCTGTAAAAAGCACTTTCAATATTTTGTTCAATCCCCAAACTCCAATATCCAATTAACACAATAAGTTTCTCAACATTTGCTAACTCAAATCCACAATAATTTTCCAGTGTTTTCAAAAGCTGAGATAAAAGAAATATATCACAATATTTACAAGCCAAAATAATTTACGAATTTAGTTTACAACTTTAATATATAACTTTAATGTACAATTTTAATGTATAATTTTAATTTACAACTGCTCAAAACCAAGAACAATATATACATACAGTGAACATACATTACAGCACAAAATATAAAATATGGTATACTCAATATACCCGGTGAAATCTCAAAATGTAGTACAAGCAGCCTAGTCTGCTGCCCTGTCAGTCTGTCTACCTGCGACAGCAATGAAAAGCTATCGCTGAGTAAAATTTACTCAGTGGTGCACAATAACAATTTAAAATGCGGTATGTAAAACTTTTATTGACAATTTACAATCCAAGCAATTCACAAATTTTCAAAGCTCATATAACACAAAATTGATCAAACAATTTGAATAACACAATGTTGCCAATCAATAACACAACTTAGGTCATGACACAAACATTTCCGAACATGCCGCGTTGTACACCACAACAAGGCACACTCACCCCACTAATCGAAATCAATGAGGGAGGAAGCTAGCTAGATAATGAGAACTCATCCACACTCACCTCAGACTGACAAGTCAAAGAGGGAGGAATATAATCACACTCACCCCATAAATGGAGGAGGAACATAGTAATATTGTCATGCCAAGTGTGAATCAAAACAATTCCAAATCATAATATTTCATACAAACCACAATTCACATTTTATCTCAAAATTTCCATTTGCAAAGTAGGCAATACAATAATTTCCAAATACAATTCCCAAAGTTAAAACAATAAAAAATTATTCACAACTCAATTCTCCAAATAAATTTTCTGATAAAAGCAGTGAATATAAAAAGTATTATGCACAGACCTCTGATATATGCCTCTTGGCCCTAACTCAGTGTTCCTTATGCTTCTCAATATCCTTTTCAACTCAACTTGAGCGTCACAAATCCATGGAATTCCCTCCTTTTTTTACTGTCTATCTACTGCCCATGGTGTGAGGATCACTTTTAATGGAGAGACTTATAAGAAATTATGGCTTGAAAGTGAAGATTGAAGCTTTGCATGGGTAGCCAGCCATGGAGGATTTAGGGAAGACCATTCGGCCATGGATGGAACAATGAAGAAATGAAATGTTTTTGGGTGCTAAAGTCTATCCACTTAGGTATTTATATGGTCCACTAATCCTCCATTAAGTCCCACTAATTATGATTAACATTATAATAATTCAAAGTGATCATAATTGCCATAATGCCCTCATAATTCTTTTAATTACATGTTATCTTGAATTTCATTTTTCATTAATTTTTCAAAATATAATACCACATATTTTTCATGAAAATTTAGGTCAAAAGTCAACTCTAGGTGTCAAATGACCGAAATGCCCCTCTTCGAGTCAAATTCAGACTTTTTCGGTACCACCGAATTACTCCTTCTACCACCGATTTTCTTAAAATTTTGTTTTTATTTGTACTAACTTACTAATTTTTCTTTGACATTTCCAATATCAGTTACACCTCAGTAGACCTTTAATTAGGTCCTGAAAATATTTCCCCTAGTCCCCCGCGGTCCAAGGTTAGTTAACGGTCCTCGCCGTAACTTCCTGGTGCGGTCACCCATCGCTACGGGTTTGGCTCGTTTAACTTAGTCACATTTCCTTGCCATTTTTTTTCCTTTATTTTTCTTGTTCTTTCCTTTCTTGTATTTCATTATTTTTTTGTCTCCTCACTAGCGTTTAAATGTAGTTCTAGGCATCCTAGCTGTCCGGACACACACTGGTCACCGAAATAGTAGAACGCACTACCGAACATAGGGGTGTTACAATTCTCCCCCCCACCCCCCTCCTTAAAATAAATTACTTAAAATGAGGGCAGAATCTTCCACTCACTTCATCATCCCCACCAAGCTCTGCCATGGCCAAAAATGGTGTCCCAACTTTCCTCCATGGAAACCACCCATGCAAGCTTGAGATCACCTTCATTTCAAGCTAAATTCTTGAACTTCCTTCATTAATCTTTGCCTACGCACCTTGGGCAGCAATAAGGGAGCAAGAAAGATAAGTTTTGGTGGAGTTTTGAAGAAGTCCAAAAGAGTTAAGTGGTTATTTTCAATTCTTATTTCATTAAAAGTATAACTAAGGTTGTGGGTAGTTGAATTATGGAAGAATTTTTGAGGTTTGATGGATTGTTGGTGATGGAGCATTTTTGGCAGCCATGGAACTTCATCATGTACAACTTGTCTTTGCATGTAAATGGTTGTTGAGATGTTAAATTAAGTGTTTAAATGTATTGGAGTTGGTTTTTATGTATAAAGTTTGATTTGTAAGCTTGAAAAGTAAAAATGAAAGTTGATGTGTATGTGTAATTTTTGGGCAGCCTCAAAATGGAAATTGGTAAGGTTCAAATTCATGAAATGTTGTTAAAATATTGTACAAATGAATGGCAGCATGTATGTGTGTGGAATAGTAGTGATAGGTATGCAATTTGATGATGGAAGTTTGTATGATAATTAGAAGTATTTATGTGTATATATTGTTGGGATTGAACTTGTGGATTGTGACTGCATTTGGTGTATTTTGAAAGTGGTTATATTCTGTCCAAGTTGACCTATAATGTAGAGAATTGAATGGTTTTAGTTATACCAAATGCAGAATGGTATGGAGAAGTGAGGAGGTAGTTGGTGAATGTGTGTTGTTTTGGTGTTTGGAAAGCATGTAAAAGGCAGTGTGCAAAAGGACCTATAACCCTAAGTGTGTGACTCCAATTGGTATGAGGCCAATTGGAGGTGAAACTAGGCACAAAATGTGCCAACTTTCATGAAGAAAGCCTACCTAAATTCTGTCCAAAAAGTAACTTGAAAAATGACCAAATCCAGATTAGTGACTTGGAAGCCTGAAAATTGACCATTTGGGCAGCAGTTAGTGTTTTGACCATAACTTACTTAAAACAGGTCCAAATGACCTCAAATTTTTACCGTAAATAGTTTAGACATAGATCTACAATTCTTATGAATAAAAAAAAGCCCAGAAATGGCCAGAACCAAGCAAAATAGCTTGCACAAATTCAGGTACCAAAACTGGCCGAACCAAAAGTGACCTAAAAATGACCTAAGCCTACCATTTTAGTGCGTTCTGCCAGCATTGGTAAATTGACCATATCTTGGTCTACATAACTCAAAATAACCTGAAATTTTGCCCTACGTGCAACAAGACATAGACCTACAAGTTTTTAGTTTGGACTGAAACTCGAAAACTGAGGGAACTAGGTCGTCCGGCTAGGTAAAAATAGTACACCGAAATCCGGTAAATTGCAATAAAATACAATACACTTGGAAATGAAATTGGTAACATATACCAACACTAAAGGGCTACAAAATTTGGCATATTGGTAACATTAGAATTGACTTACTTAGAGTACATTAAGGGTCAACACTATAGGTTGACTAATGAAATGAATTGAAGGAATAGTACCAAGAAAATTTAAATATTGGATTTTATTGTTAGAAACAAATTCATTGAGTACTGAAACACTTTAAATTGTGTGTTTCAGTTGAAAAGGATATTGAGAAGCATAAGGAACACTGAGTCAGGCCAAGAGGCATATATCAGAGGTCTATGTGCAATACTTTTTATATTCACTGCTTTTACTAGAAAATTTATTTGGAGAAATTAGTTATGAATAATTTTTTATTGTTTTGACTTTGGGAATTTTATTTGGAAATTATTGTGTTGCCTACTTTGTAAATGGAAATTTTGAGATAAAATATGATTTGTGGTTTGTATGAAATATTTAAATATGGTGATTTGGAATTGTTTTGCTTCACACTTGGCATGACAATATTACAGAGTTCCTCCTCTATTTTTTGGGGTGAGTGTGATTATATTCCTCCCTCTTTAACTTGCCAGTCTGAGGTGAGTGTGGATGAGTACTCATTATCTAGCTAGCTTCCTCCCTTATTAATTTCGATTAGTGGGGTGAGTGTGCCTTGTCGTGATGTACACATAGCATGTTCGGAAAATTTTGTGTCATTACTTAAATTGTGTTATTGATTGGCAACACTGTGTTATTCAATTGTTTGATCAAATTTGTGTTATATAAGCTTTGAAAAATTGTGAATTGTTTGGATTATAAATTGTCAATAAAAGTTTTACATACCGCATTTTAAATTGTTATTGTGCACCACTGAGTAAATTTTACTCAGCGATAGCTTTTTCATTGCTGTCGCAGGTAGACAGATAGATAGAGCAGCAGAGTAGGCTACTTGTACCACATTTTGAGATTTCACAGGGTATATCGAGTATACCACATTGTGTAGTTTTTGTTGTAATGTATATGCACTGTATGTATATATTGTACTTGATCTTGAGCAGTTGTAAATTAAAATTGTAAACTATTTTGGCCTGTAAAAGTATTGTGATAAATTTATTTTATCTCAGTTTTTTTTTGGAAACACTGAAAAATTAATTGTTGAACAGAGTTGATAATGTTGACAAATTTATTGTGTTGAACAAATTATTGGAGTTTGGGATTGAGGAATTATATATTTGAAGTGCTTTTTACAGGTTTTTGAAGAATTGTTTTATTCAAAATATAGATGGCACTCTGCTAGAATTTTTATAGAAATTATTGATGCTCAAATTTGTTATTTGGTTTCACTTTAGTAAAAGAAAATTTTTAACACCTGTCAATAGTGCTCACCACTATAAAATGAAGTAAGAAAAGTTTTAAAATCTCTTATAGTATATTTAATGGGTTATCAGTAGACGAAGTTAGAAATTCATTAGGTAAACTATGGGATCATGTTATGCCTTATGGAGGGGTAGGGTGTGACATACAGAGATAGAGCGAAAAGAATAATTGGTTTATCCCAAAGTCTATACTTGGAAAAGGTGTTAAAGAGGTTTAACATGCTTGATTCGAAGAGAGGATTATTGCCAGTGAGACATGGTATCCACCTTTCTAAAGAGATGTCTCCAAAGACAGTTGAAGAAAGAGATAAAATGGCCAGCATTCCATTTATTGGAAGTTTAATGTATGAAATGTTATGTACAAGGCCGGATATCGCATATGCTGTTAGTTTGACTAGCAGGTATCAATCCAATCCAGGTTTGGAACACTTGATAGCTGTCAAGAATATCCTGAAATAGTTGAGAAGAACTAAGGATTTATTATTGATTTATGGAGGTGGAGACTTGCAATTGGATGGTTATACTGATTCTGATTTTCAATAAGATATCGATGATAGAAAGTCTACCTCTAGATATGTGTTCATTTGTAATGGAGGTGCAGTCAGTTGGAAGAGTTCCAAACAGATCACGCAGATTCCACTACCGAGGTCGAGTATCTTCTTTGCATCGAGATCTTGCAAAGGAAGCTGTTTGGATAAAGAAGTTCATGATAGAACATGCAGTAGTTCCTTCCATTGAGTCAGCAGTTCCACTACACTGTGACAACAATGGAGCAGTCATACAAGCTAAGGAACCTCGATCCCACCAGAAATCCAAACACATAGAAAGGCGCTACCACATTATTAGAGAAATAGTGGGACGAGGCGATGTAGCCATGCAGAAAATAGCATCAGCTGAAAATCCAGCTGATCCATTCACTAAGCCTATGTCATAGACTCAGCTAGACCGACATCTTGAAAAGATGGGTCTAAGATATTGTAATGAATGGCTCTAGTGCTAGTGGGAGATTGTTAATAGTATGCCCTAGAGCATATCATTTAGTATGTATCTTGTACATCTTTTATCAATAAAAGGCATTTCCACTTTTCCATTTACATAATATATTTATGTGTAATAGAAAAGGGCCATTGATATTTTGTTAGAAATTCTATTCTTAAGTTGTTAAGAATATGAGTGACAGTATCTCTAGCACAAAGTATCATAAATAGGTTCACAATTGAGGATACTTCATAAGAAGGACATGACTTATCTAGAAAGATTGTATTCATGTTTGTTCCTAAGTTATTTATATGAGATATAAATAAGATGGAAGGGTGAGTCTAATGCCATATAACAAATATGATACACACTTATACATGATAAGTAAGGCGAACCAATGACGCTTATAACAAGCACATGGAGTTTACTCTCGTCAATGTATTGTCATAAATCATATCAGTGCATATAATCTTTAGACCTGAGATAGCACATTTATCTTGTATATAGGTGGTTTGAGTTTGATACTGCTTTCATGGTTGTACTATGTATGGGTATATGGGCATGTGTTGGCTCCTACTAGTTATATATGGAGGTAGGTGTTGATCAAGATGGAATCTGTTCCTCTAAGTAGATAGGGATAAAATCCTATGTTCATTTAATTGTTCTTGATGTTTCAAGTTCCTGGCCAGGACAAATAGATTTAATCAGAAAAGAGTTTCTAATGAGAAAATCTTTTTAATCAAGAACTTGAATTAAAAGAGAACATAATATTCATAGCAAATGCGGTTTGACATAAACCATGACTGCAGCTTGAATTAGGATTTTGTAACAGAGAGATTCTAGTGCATGGTAACATTTGATTATAGGTTCATTTAAGGTAAACTTTATTATTGATTGGGTGGCCATGGCATGTTGTGATAGGTGTTAACCATGGTCTATGAGGTGCATAAAATGATTTAGAGAAACCATTTATGGTAAGAAAGAGTTCTGATGATATTAAGAGTTGATATCATATCTCATTGCCAATTAGTGATCAGCCTAGTAAGTTACACACATACACAAGTAATCACCAAATTAAATATGATTTAATTAATTAATTATAGAGTTTAATTGATTAATTAAATAGGTTTGTTTTGCAATTAAATTGTAAAGTCCCTGGCATGGCTTAAAATCAATCTAGATTATTGGATGTATAGTATAAGTTAAATTTATATTTAAAGTGTTTAAATATGAATTTAATTAATGAGAAATTAATTAATAGAGATTAATTAATTAATTTATATTTGATGTAAATTGATTATTAAGAAGAGAAATAATTATTTTGGGTTGAGAACTCAAAATTAAGACACAGGGGCATTTTGGTCATTTCACAGTGTGACATGTGGCACCATGAGATGGTGACATGTGGCACATAAGCTTACCAAATGTCTTTTAATCATGTAAGATGATTAAAATTAAGATTAAATATAGGTTTGACACTTGGCACAATGTGATTGGGTCAATTAAACCTAGAACCAATCAGAAGGTGACATGTGGCAGGGATTTTAAGTGGTGACCTAGCCATATAAGTGTTGTTATGAAAAGAAAAAATAACAACCCATTGCTGCTCCTCTTTGTGCTGGCACCCAAAGGCTCCTTTCCCTTCTCATCTTCTTCATCTCTCATTTATTCCAAGAGATTAGCAAACAATCTCTTAAATTTAAAATACTAGAAATCGTTTTTAGTGTCCTGTTTACATCTTTAATCTCTTAAAAGGCAAAATTTGATTTTCTAATTAATTGAAAAAGCTTTAGAAGCTGTTCAAGGGCTGCCATAGGTGATCTTGGTGTGGACAAGCTAGAGGGACAACATCTGGTATTCTAAAGACGCATCCCAAAGGCACAAATACGCTGCAGTGCATCAAGAGGTTAGTGTATTTATTCTTGATTTAATCTAGGGTTCTAAAATTAATCTGATTAATTCTAAAATCTTAAATGGAAAATACAAATCCAAAAACATATTAAAAGAGTTTTAATATGTTGTTTATCATTGAAATCAAATAGATAAAAATAAATCTTGAATGATGCATGTGACCCTAGGTGAAAATTTTTGAATTCAATGGTATAAACTTGTGTTTTTCATGCTTTCGCTCCTCCAGACATGTGGTTCCATGAGATGGTGATACATGGCACTACACATAAGCTTATCATATGTCTTTTAATCATAGAAGATGATTAAAATTAAGATTAAATATAGGTTTGTCACTTGGCACAATGTGATTGGGTCAATTAAACCTAGAGCCAATCAGAAGGTGACATGTGGCAAGGGTTTTAAGTGGTGACCTAGCTATATAAGTGTTGTTATGAAAAGAAAAATTACAACCAGCTATTGCCTCCCTTTGTGCCGCCACCCTTGAGGCTGCCATCCTCTCTTCTTCTTCATCTCTCATCAATTCAAAGAGTTTGCCCAACATTCTCTTGAATTAAAATTGCTAGAAATCGTTTCTAGTGTTTTGTTTACATCTTTAATCTCTCAAAAGGTAAAACTTGATTTTCTAATTCATAGGAAAAGCTTTAGAAGCTGTTCAAGGGCTGCCATAGGTGATCTTGGTGTGGACAAGCTAGAGGGACAACATCTAGTGTCCTAAAGACGCATCCCAAAGGTGTCAAACACACTACAGTGCATCAAGAGGTTAGTACATTTGTTCTTGATCTAATCTAGGGTTCTAAAATTAATCTGATTAATTCTAAAATATTTAATGGCAAATACAGATCCAAAGACATATTAAAGAGTTTTAATATGTTGTTTATCATTCAAATCAAACAGATAAAAATGAATCTTGCATGATGCATGTGACCCTAGGTGAAAAATTTTTAAATTCAATGATATAAACTTGTGTTTTTCATGCTTCCGCTCCTACAATTGGTATCAGAGCCACTATATTTTCCATTTAAATTATTCAATATGAGATTTGATTGTGATTTGATCAAAAGTTGATCGATTCATTGCTGGTTGGAATGAACAAGGTAGCGGTATGGTGAAGTGCACCATGGGTGCGCATGGTTTGGCCCCTCCCATGGTGTGCGCATGGTTTGGCCTTGGATTCTGCAATTGTTACATGATTTAAGGCTCATCCTATGACTAATTAAAATGTTTAATTAGGAGTTTTAATCACACAATTAAATTATGAATCAAATTTGAATTTTAAAAGTTGTTTGAATGTGATTTAAATCTAAATTTTTAAAATTGTTTGAATGTGATTCAAATCTGAATTTTAAAAGTTGTTTGAATGTGATTCAAATATGAATTTTAAAAGTTATTTCAATGTGATTCAAATCTAAATTTTAGAAGTTGTTTGAATATGATTCAAATATGAATTTTTAAATTGGATTTATTTCTTTTATGTTTCTTTGGGATCGTAAAATAATTAATTTATTTTAATTTATTTTGGGGCATGAATTATAAAGGTTGTAATATTTTTGGGTTGTAATTTCATTTATTTAGTTCTTGTAAATTCGCCTTGGTATGCCAAGGATTACTATGTAATTAGATTGGAAGAAGATCAAGGAAGTCAAGAGCATTGGTGGGACCAGTGGGAGGAATTCAAGATCAAGTGTTAATTATGTACTCCTTCAGCAACTCTTGTAAAATGAATGAATGAAATGCACCTAGGAATGCCCTGATTCAATTTTTGGTGGCTCAGAATTGAATCCCTTAGAAAGTCCATGATCATACCATATTTATTTATTGTCCATGAATGCATGAGATGTATGTGAATATATGCAGTATATGATATATGCATGCTAAATGGATAATGTGCAAAGTGAGACCTTAATAGTAATTAGGATGACCATAAAATCTTCCAAACAAATGATTAAGTTGGATATGCTATAATTAAAGTAATTATAACATGGACCCTCAATTGGGGCAATTATTTTAAGAAATTTTAAATAGTTGCATAAGATGCAATTAATTTAAGAGATTTTCTTAAGAATAATTGTTAAGCATAAGATGTTGTAAACATGTAAGCAGTTTTGTGGCCAATATTGGATGTACCTGAGGACATTAAAATTATTTGCATAATTACTGGCTCAATGGGATCAACTTAACTAATGCAAGATAAGTCAATAATGGATGTACTTGAGATTTTGAGCATTAGGGGCTAGGTAAAGGATTGAACCTCACATGAGATGTGATGGGCAAGGAGTTGCTCACTCATAGTTTATTGTAATTCCAATAATGGATGTACCTGAAGATGATCAATAGAATTATAAGAATTCAATCGCCCACTAGAAATCCATCCAGCTAGGATTTTCGTTTTCTACTTTGGAAGTGTAGGATTCGCTAAGTTAGTGGGAGGACCAATTTGATTAAAAGACCATAATCATTTTGGTTAATTACATGATACATTTACTAATTAATCTGGTTATCTTCTGCAGTTAATTTTCTGATAAAAATGAGCGTAGAATAACCACCACCATCCAATATCCTTGCAAGCATACTTGATCGCAATAGGTTGACAGGACCTAATCTGTCTGATTGACTAAGAAATTTGAAACTTGTCCTGAACCTTGAACATATAGGATATGTTCTAGATTCAAATGTTCCCGGTCCCTTACCTCCAGAGGCCACACAAGAGGAATATGAAACTTTGAACAAGTGGAAGGAGCATGATATGAGAGCTAAGTGTTACATGCTTGCTTCCATGAGTAATGAGTTATAGAAGCAGCATGAGAACATGTTGAGTGCGAGTGAGATCCTCCTTCACCAACAAGAGTTATATGGTGAGCACAGCAGGAATACCAGGTATGAGATATCTAGACAGCTATTCCGTATGAGGATGTCTGAGGGACAAAATGTTGGAGATCATGTCCACAAGATGATACGGCTGATTGAGCAGTTGGAACATCTTGACTTCAACATGGATTTCGAACTACAGATGGATTTGATCCTTCAGTCCCTTCCTGAGTCTTTTGGGAATTTTGTGACAAATTTTCATATGACTAAATAGAAATGCACCTTTACTGGTTCACTCAACATGCTGGTTATTGCCCAAAAGAATATGCCGAGCAATAAAGGAAAAGAGGTAGCTTTGATTGCATCTTCTTCTACTGGAAAGTCCAACAAGAAAAAGGGCAATAAGAAAAAGAAATCTCAGATTCCTGATCCTTCTAAGAAAATAGCTAAACAGAAAAGGAAGACCAAAGCTGACAAAGGCAAAGGAAAGTGTTTCCACTGCCAACAGGAAAGTGTTTCCATTGCCAATAGGAAAGTGTTTCCATTGCCAGTAAGAAAGTGTTTCCACTAGCCAGTGTATAGCAATCTAAAAGCCTGCAATGCCAGGATGAAAATCAACTTAAAATTCAAAATATATTTGGCACTTAAGATTAGGTCATGTTGAAAAAGATAGGATTGCAAAATTAGAGAAAATGAGGATTTTATCCTCATTAGGCTCTGAGCCTACTCCAACTTGTGAATCTTGCCTTAAGGGCAAAATGACTAGATCACCCTTTGTTGGACAAGGGCTAAGGGCTGAAAATATTTTGGAGCTAATACATAGTGATGTATGTGATCCATTTAAGGAAATGGTTAAAGGCGATTTTCATTACTTTATTACCTTTACTGATGATAAATCAAGGTTTGGGTATTTGTATTTGATGAAATACAAACTTGAATCCTTTGAAAAGTTCAAAGAATTTAAATCTGAAGTAGAAAATCAAACAGGAAAGAGTTTTAAAGCACTTCGATCAAATCATAGAGGAGAATATTTGAGTATTGAATTTGATGAATACTTGAGAGAGCATGGCATTGTTTCGAACTGACTCTTCCAGGAACACCACAGTTGAATGGTGTATTTGAAAGGAGAAATCATACCCTATTGGATATGGTACGTAGTATGATGAGCTATACTGATATGCCAATCTCCTTTTGAGGATTTGCATTAGAATCAGCTTTGTATATTCTGAATAGGATTCCATCAAAATCAATTTCTTCCACACCTTATGAGATATGGCATGGAAGAAAACCAAGTCTTAAGCATGTTAAGATTTGGGGTTGTCCAGCTTATATCAAAAAGCTGAGCACTGATAAATTGGAAACCAGATTAGAAAAAGGTCGATTTGTTGGATATCCAAAAGATAGTTTTGGATATTATTTTTATTTTCATATTTCACAAAAAGTTGTGATAAGTAGAGATGCCACATTTCTTGAACAACAGTTTATTCAAAAAAGAGGCAAAGGAAGGAAAATAGAGTTGGAATTGTAGAATTTTGACCAATCAATAGATCAGATGGATATAGATCCATCTAGTCAACCTATACCCGTTGATGAAACATCTATAGCTGTTCCTCGTAGAACAACTAGGGTTTCTCACCCACCAGTGAGATATGGTTTCCTTTATGAAGAAGAACAAGAGTTGTCTACTCATGAAGAAGTAGATCATGAAGATGATCCACTCACCTATGAAGAAGCTATATCAGATATAGACTCTTCAAAATGGATTGATGCTATGAAATCCGAGATTGATTCCATGTATAAGAATCAAGTTTGGGATCTTGTTGACCCACCTAAAGGTATTGTACCTATAGGGAACAAATGGGTTTTCAAGAAGAAAATTGGTTTTGATGGAAAGGTAGAGACCTGTAAGGCAAGGCTAGTAGCGAAAGGGTTTCGCCAAAGGCAAGGAATTGACTATGAGGAGACTTTCTCGCCTGTTGCCATGCTTAAATCAATTAGGATTCTATTAGCAATAGCTGCATACTATGATTATGAGATTTGGCAGATGGATGTCAAAATAGCTTTTCTCAAAGGATATATTAAAGAAAACATTTTTATGGAACAACTTTGGGGTTTTGAATCTCAAGATGGTCCCAAGGTATGCAAGCTAAAGCGATCCATTTATGGGTTGAAGCAAGCTTCGAGGAGTTAGAACATCTGTTTTAATGAAGTCATTAAATCCTTTGGTTTTATCAAAAATGAGGATGAGCCATGTGTATATAAGAAGGTTAGTGATAGTGCTATCACTTTCCTTATCTTATATGTGGATGACATACTGTTGATGTGTAATGACATAGGTATGTTGACAATTGTAAAGGCATGGTTTTCAAATACATTCTCCATGAAAGACTTAGGGGAGGCAACCTATATTCTTGGGATTCGCATGTATAGAGATAGAGCGAAAAGAATAATTGGTTTATCCCAAAGTCTATACTTGGAAAAGGTGTTAAAGAGGTTTAACATGCTTGATTCCAAGAGAGGATTATTACCAATGAGACATGGTATCCATCTTTCTAAAGAGATATCTTCAAAGACATCTGAAGAAAGAGATAAGATGGTTAGGATTCCATATGCTTCGGCTATTGGAGGTTTAATGTATGCAATGTTGTGTACTAGGCTGGATATCGCATATGTTGTTAGTTTGACTAGCAGATATCAATCCAATCTAAATTTGGAACATTGGATAGCTGTCAAGAATATCCTTAAGTACTTGAGAAGAACTAAGGATTTATTCTTGATCTATGGAGGTGGAGACTTGCAATTGGATGGTTATACTGATTCTGATTTACAATAAGAGATCGATGATAAAAAGTTTACATCTGGATATGTGTTCATTTGTAATGGAGGTGTAGTCAGTTAGAAGAGTTCCAAACAGAGCATGACTGCAGATTCCACTATTGAGGCTGAGTATATTACTGCATCAGATGCTGCAAAGAAAGCTGTTTGGGTAAAAAATTCGTGACAGAACTTACAGTAGTTCCTTCCATTGAGTCAGCAGTTCCACTACACTATGACAATAATGGAGCAGTCATACAGGCTAAGGAACCAAGGTCTCACTAGAAATCTAAACACATAGAAAGGCTCTACCACATTATCAGACATATAGTTGGGCAAGGTGATATAGCCATGCAGAAAAATAACATCAGCTGAAAAATCCAGCTAATTCATTCACTAAGCCTATATCATAGACTCAACTAGACCGACATCTTGAGAAGATAGGTATAAGATATTGTAATGAATGGCTCTAATGCTAGTGGGAGATTGTTAGTAGTATGCCCTAGAGCATATCATTTAGTATGTATTTTGTACATATTTTTATTAATAAAAGACATTTCCACTTTTTCGTTTACATAATATATTTATGTGTAATAGAAAAGGTCCATTGATATTTTATTAGAAATATTATTCTTAAGTTGTTAAGAATATGAGTGACATTATTTCTAGCACAAAGTATCATAAATAGGTTCACAATCTAGGATACTTCATAATAAGGACATGACTTATCCAGAAAGATTGTATTCATGTTTGTTTCCAAGTTATTTATATGAGATATAAATAAGATGGAATGGTGAGTCTCATGCCATATGACAAACATGATAGGCACTTATAAATGATAAGTAGGCCGAACCAGTGAGTCTCATGCCATATGACAAACATGATAGGCACTTAAGCGCATGGAGTTTACTCTTGTCAATGTTTTGTCATAAATCATATCAGTGCATATAATCTTTAGACCTGAGATAGCACAGCTATCTTGTATATAGGTAGTTTGAGTTTGATACTGCTTTCATACTTGTACTGTGTATGGGTATATGGGCATGTGTTAGCTCCTACTAGTTATATATGGAGGTAGGTGTTGATCAAGATGGAATCTGTTCCTCTAAGTAAATAGAGATAAAATCCTATGTTCATTTAATTATTCTTGATGTTTTAAGTTCCTGGCCAGGACAGATAGATTTAATCAGAAGAGAGTTTCTAATGAGAAAATCTTTTTAATCAAGAACTAGAATTAAAAGAGAACATAATATTCATAGCAAATGGAGTTTGACATAAACCATGACTCCAGCTTGAGTTGGGATTTTGTAACAGAGAGATTCTAGTGCATGGTAACATATGATTATAGGTTCATTTAAGGTAAACCTTATTACTAATTGGGTGTCTATGGCATGCTATGCTAGGTGTTAACCATAGTCTATGAGGTGCATAAAATGATTTAGAGAAATTATTTATGGTAAGAAAGAGTTCTGATGGTAGTAAGAGTTGATATCATATCTCATTGCCAATTAGTGATGAGCCTAGTAAGTCACACACATACACAAGTTATCACCTAATTAAATATGATTTAATTAATTAATTAAAAAGTTTAATTGATTAATTAAATAGGTTTGGTTTGCAATTAGATTGCAAAGTCCCTAGCATGACTTGAAACCAAATCTAGATTATTGGATGTATAGTATAAGTTAAATTTATATTTAAAGTGTTTAAATATGAATTTGATTAATAAGAAATTAATTAATAGAGATTAATTAATTAATTTATATTGGATATAAATTAATTAGAAGAAGAGAAATAAGTATTTTGGGTTAAGACCTCAAAATTAAGGCACAGGGGCATTTTGGTCATTTCGCAGTGTGACACGTGGCACCATGAGATGGTGACACATGGCATTACACATAAGCTTGCCTAATGTCTTTTAATCATGTAATATGATTAAAATTAAGATTAAATATAGGTTTGACACTTGCCATATTGTGATTGGGTCACTTAAACCTAGAGCTAATCAAAGGGTGACATGTGGCAAGGGTTTAATGTATTAACCTAGCTATAAAAGTATTGTTATGAGAAAAATAAAACACAACCAGCAGTCACACTCCTTTGTCACGCCATTTTGAGGCTCTCCATCTCTTCTTCTTCATCTCTCATCAATTCAAAGAGATTAGCTATCAATCTCTTGAATTAAAAATACTAGAAATCGTTTCTAGTGTCCTATTTATATCTCTAATCTCTTAAAAGGCAGAACTTGAATTTCTAATTAATAGAAAAAAACTTTAGAAGCTGTTCAAGGGCTGCCATAGGTGTTCTTGGTGTGGAGAAGCTAGAGGGACAACATTTGGTATCCTGAAGACAAATCTCAAAGGCGCAGACATGCTGCAGTACATCAAGAGGTTAGTGTAATCGTTCTTGATTTAATCTAGGGTTCTAAAATTAATCTGATTAATTTTAAAATCTTAAATGGCAAATACAGATCCAAAAACATATTAAAAGAGTTTTAATATGTTGTTTATCATTGAAATAAAAAAGATAAAAATAAATCTTGCATGATGCAGGTGACCCTAGGTGAAAATTTTTGAATTCAATGGTATAAACTTGTGTTTTTCACGCTTCCATTCCTCCATCAGGCACCACATTTGCTTTCCCTTGCTGATAGTCTATTAAGCAATCATAGTCTTTAATCAGTTCTAACCATCTCCTCTGCCTCAAGTTCAATTCCTTCTGGGTGCCCAAGTACTTCAAGCAATTGTGATCTGTGTAGATGTAGCATTTGTCCCCATAAAAATAGTGTCTCTAGATCTTCAGAACAGAAACAATAGCTGTAAGCTCCAAATCATGTGTTGGGTAGCTCCTCTCATGCAGTTTCAGCTGGCGTGATGCATAAGCAATGACATTCCGATCTTGCATCAGTACATAGCCTAACCCATTGTGAGAAGCATTACTATAAACTGTGTATTCTTTACCCGATGTAGGTAAAGTAAGGACTGGAGCTTCAGTCAAACACCTCTTCAACTCATCAAAACTCTGCTGGCATTTATCTATCCACTGAAATTTTACATCTTTCCGAAACAGCTTAGTCAATGGAGAAGCTAACATAGAAAACCTTTTCACAAACCGACGGTAATATCCAACTAAACCCAGAAAATTACAAATTTCTGTGATATTCCTGGGTGGCTTCCAATTAAGGATAGCTTCTACCTTGCTGGAATCTACTTTGATCCCTTCAGCTGACACAACATGTCCTAAGAAAGAGATTTCTTTCAGCCAAAATTCACATTTCGACAATTTGGCGTATAGCTGTTTCTCCCTCAAAGTCTGCGGTACAATCCACAGATGTTTGTCATGCTCCTCTGCATTCCTCGAATATATCAAAATATCATCAATGAACACCAGCACAAACTGGTCGAGATATGGTCTGAAGATAGTGTTCATCAGATCCATAAAAGTAGCTGGAGCATTAGTTAACTCGAATGGCATTACTAGAAACTCATTGTGGCCATATCGAGTTCTGAAAGTAGTTTTTGGAATACTCTGCTCTTGCACTTTCAACTGATAATAACCAGATCGCAAATCAATTTTAGAGAATATAGCTGCACCCTTCAATTGATCAAACAGATCATCAATGCGAGGCAATGGATATTTATTCTTTATTGTCACCTTATTCAACCGGCGGTAGTCAATACATAAGCGGAAAGTGCCATCTTTCTATTAGTAGTATGCCCTAGAGCATATCATTTAGTATGTATCTTGTAGATGTTTTATTAATAAAAGGCATTTCCACTTTTCCGTTTACATAATATATTTATGTGTAATAGAAAATGTCCATTGATATTTTGTTAGAAATTCTATTCTTAAGTTGTTAAGAATATGAGTGACAGTATTTCTAGTACAAAGTATTATAAATAGGTTCACAATCGGGGATACTTCATAATCAGGATATGACTTATCCAGAAAGATTGTATTCATATTTGTTCCCAACTTATTTATATGAGATATAAATAAGATGGAATGGTGAGTCTCATGCCATATGACAAACGTGATGAAGGAACGTAAGCGTGAAAAACACAAGTTTATACCATTGAATTCAAAAATTTTCACCTAGGGTCACATGCATCATGCAAGATTTATTTTTACCTATTTGACTTCAATGATAAACAACATATTAAAACTCTTTTAATATGTTTTTGGATTTGTATTTGCCATTTAAGATTTTAAAATTAATCAGATTAATTTTAGAACCCTAGATTAAATCAAGAACGATTACACTAACCTCTTGATGCACTACAGCGTGTCTGTGCCTTTGAGATTCGTCTTCAGGACACCAGATGTTGTCCCTCTAGCTTGTCCACACCAAGAACACCTATGGTAGCCCTTGAATAGCTTCTAAAGCTTTTTCTATTAATTAGAAATTCAAGTTCTGCCAATTAAGAGATTAAATATGTAAACAGGACACTAGAAATAATTTCTAGTGTTCTTAACTCAAGAGACTGATGGCTAATCTCTTTGAATTGATGAGAGATGAAGAAGAATAGATGGAGAGCCTCAAAATGGCGTGACAAAGGAGGAGTGGCTGCTGGTTGCTTTTCTTTTTTCATAACAACACTTATATAGCTAGGTTAACACATTAAACCTTTGCCACATGTCACCCTTTGATTAGCTCTATGTTTAAGTGACCCAATCACATTGTGCCAAGTATCAAACCTATATTTAATCTTAATATTAATCATCTTACATGATTAAAAACATTTGGCAAGCTTATGTGTAATCCCATGTGTCACCATCTCATGATGCCATGTGTCACACTGTGAAATGACCAAAATGCCCCTGTGTCTTAATTTTGAGTTCTCAACCCAAAATAATTATTTTTCTTCTTCTAATTAATTTATATCAAATATAAATTAATTAATTAATCTCTGTTAATTAATTTCTCATTAATTAAATTCATATTTAAACACTTTAAATATAGATTTAACTTATACTATACATCCAATAATCTAGATTTGGTTTCAAGTCATGCTAGGGACTTTGCAATCTAATTGCAAATCAAGCCTATTTAATTAATAAATTAAAAACTTTAATTAATTAATTAAATCATATTTAATTAGGTGATAACTTATGTATGTGTGTGACTTACTAGGCTCATCACTAATTGGCAATGAGACACGATATCAACTTTTAATATCATCAGAACTCTTTCTTACCATAAATGATTTCTCTAAATCATTTTATGCACCTCATAGACCATTGTTAACACCTAGCATAGCATGCCATGGCCAACTAATTAGTAATAAGGTTTACCCTAAATGAACCTATAATCATATGTTACCATGCACTAGAATCTCTCTGTTATAAAATCCCAACTCAAGCTGGAGTCATAGTTTATGTCAAACTCCATTTGCTATGAATATTATGTTCTCTTTTAATTCGAATTCTTGATTAAAAGATTTTCTCATCGAAACTCTTTTGATTAAATCTATTTGTCTGGCAGAACTTGAAACATCAAGAACAATTAAATGAACATAGGATTTTATCTCTATTTACTTAGAGGAACAGATTCCATCTTAATCAATACCTACCTCCATATATAACGAGTAGGAGCCAACACATGCCCATATACCCATACACAGTACAAGTATGAAAGCAGTATCAAACTCAAACTACCTATATACAAGATAACTGTGCTATCTCAGGTCTAAAGATTATATGCACTGATATGATTTATGACAATACATTGACAAGAGTAAACTCTATGTGCTTGTCATAAGTGTCATTGGTTCGGCCTACTTATCATTTATAAGTGCCTATCATGTTTGTCATATGGCATGAGACTCACCATTCCATCTTATTTATATCTCATATAAAACACGAATACAATCTTTCTGGATAAGTCATGTCCTTATTATGAAGTATCCTCGATTGTGAACCTATTTATAATACTTTATACTAGAAATACTGTCACTCATATTCTTAACAACTTAAGAATAGAATTTCTAACAAAATATCAATGGACCTTTTCTATTACACATAAATATATTATGTAAATGGAAGAGTGGAAATGTCTTTTATTAATAAAAACATGTACAAGATACATACTAAATGATATGCTCTAGGGCATACTACTAACACGTGATAGGCACTTATAAATGACAAGTAGGTCGAACTAGTGACACTTATGACAAGCACATGGAGTTTACTCTTGTCAATGCATTGTCATAAATCATATCAGTGCATATAATCTTTAGACCTGAGATAGCACAGTTATTTTGTATATAGGTGGTTTGAGTTTGATACTGCTTTCATGCTTGTACTGTGTATGGGTATATGGGCATGTGTTGGCTCTTACTAGTTATATATGGAGGTAGGTGTTGATCAAGATGGAATTTGTTCCTCTAAGTAAATAGGGATAAAATCCTATGTTCATTTAATTGTTCTTGATGTTTCAAGTTTCTGGCCAGGACAGATAGATTTAATCAGAAAAGTGTTTCTGATGAGAAAATCTTTTAATCAAGAACAGGAATTAAAAGAGAACATAATATTCATAGCAAATGGGGTTTGACATAAATCATGACTCCAGCTTGAGTTGGGATTTTGTAACAGAGAGATTCTAGTGCATGGTAACATATGATTATAGGTTCATTTAAGGTGAACCTTATTACGGATCTGGTGGCCATGGCATGCTATGCTAGGTGTTAACCATGGTCTATGAGGTGCATAAAATGATTTAGAGAAATCATTTATGGTAAGAAAGAGTTCTGATGATATTAAGAGTTGACATCATATCTCATTGCCAATTAGTGATGAGCCTGGTAAGTCACACACATACACAAGTAATCACCTAATTGAATATGATTTAATTAATTAATTAAAGAGTTTAATTGATTAATTAAACAGGTTTGGTTTGCAATTAGATTGCAAAGTCCCTAGCATGAATTGAAACCAAATCTAGATTTTTAGATGTATATGGGTAAGTTAAATTTATATTTAAAGTGTTTAAATATGAATTTAATTAATGAGAAATTAATTAATAAATATTAATTAATTAATTTATATTTGATATAAATTGATTACAAGAAGAAAAATAATTATTTTGGGTTGAGAACTCAAAATTAAGACACAGAGGCATTTTGGTCATTTCACAGGGTGACATGTGGCACCATGAGATGGTGACACATGGCATTACACATAAGCTTGCCAGATGTCTTTTAATCATGTAAGATGATTAAAATTAAGATTAAATATAGGTTAGAAACTTTGCATAATGTGATTGGGTCAATTAAACCTAGAACCAATCAGATGGTGACATGTGGCAAGGGTTTTATGTGTTGACCTACCTATATAAGTGTTGTTATGAAAAAAAAAATAACACAACCAGCAGCTATTCTCTTTGGTGCCGCCACCCAAGAGGTTCCCCTTCTCTTCATCTTCTTTCCTCATCTATTCTAAGAGATTAGCAAACAATCTCTTGAATTTAAAATACTAGAAATCGTTTCTAGTGTCCTGTTTACATTTTTAATCTCTTAAAAGGCAGAACTTTATTTTCTAAATAATAGAAAAAGCTTTAGAAGCTGTTCAAGGGCTACCATAGGTGTTCTTAGTGTGGAAAACCTAGAGGGACAACATCTGGTGTCCTGAAGACGCATCTTAAACGCATAAAAACACTGCAGTACATCAAAGGTTTAGTGTATTTGTTCTTGAATTAATCTAGGGTTCTAAAATTAATTTGATTAAGTTTTAAAATCTTAAATGGAAAATACAGATCCAAAAATATATTAAAAGAGTTTTAATATGTTGTTTACCATTGAAATCAAATAGATAAAAATAAATCTTGCATGATGCATGCGACCCTAGGTAAAAATATTTGAATTCGATGGTATAAACTTGTGTTTTTCACGCTTCCGCTCCTTCAATTGGTATCAGAGCCACTATATTTGCCATTTAGATTGTTGATTATATGATTTAATTGTGTGTTTTGATCATGAGATAATTTATCCATTGCTGGTTGTAATGGATGTGTGGCGGCATGCTTGAAGAACACCAACATAGTGTGCAAGGTTTGTGGCTTCATGGGTGGTGCAAGGTTTGGCTTTTTAATTCTGCAATTGTTGTATGATTTAAGGACTATCCTACGACTAATTAAAGTGTTTAATTAGTAGTTTTAATCACACAATTAAATTTTGATTCAAATAAGAATTTTAAAAATTGTTTGAATGTGATTCAAATCTGAATTTTAAAAGTTGTTTGCATGTGATTCAAATCTGAATTTTTAAAGTTGTTTGAATCATATTCAAATCTGAATTTTTAAAGTTGTTTGAATAATATTCAGATCTGAATTTTTAAAAAATTATTTGAATGTGATTCAAATATGATTTTTTAAAAATTATTTGAATGTGATTCAAATATGAATTTTTAAGGTTATTTGAATGTGATTCAAATATGAATTTTTAAATTTGTTGGAATGAGATTCAAATATGAATTTTTAAATTTATTTGAATCATATTCAAATATGAATTTTTAAGTTGAATATGAGATATTCAATTTAATTTAATTATGTATATTTTATTTAATTGTTAAATAGTGATATGCATGATGGATGATCATGGATTATAAAAAACAAATGTGATTAGATTTATTTCTTTTATGTTTCTTTGGGATTGTAAATTAATTAATTTATTTTAATTTATTTTGGGCATGTATTATTGAGTTTGTAATAATTTTTGGGTTGTAATTTCATTTATTTAAGTTCATGTAAATTCGCCTTGGTATGCCAAGGATTACTATGTAATATTGGATTGCAAGAAGTTCAAGGAGGTCAAGAGCATTGGTGGGACCAGTGGGAGGAATTCAAGATCAAGTGTTGATTATGTACTCTTTCAGGAACTCTTGTAAAATGAATGAATGAAATGCACCAAGGAATGCCCTGATTCAATTCTTGGTGGCTCAGAATTGAATCCCTTAGAAAGTCCATAATCATACCATATTTATTTATTGTCCATGAATGCATGAGATGTATGTGAATATATGCAGCATATGATATATGCATGCTAAATGGATAATGCGCAAAGTGAGACCTTAATAGTAATTAGGATGACCATAAAATCTTCCAAACAAATCATTAAGTTGGAAATGCTATAATTAAAGTAATTATAACATGGGCCTTCCATTGAGGTAATTATTTTAAGAAATTTTAAATACTTGCATAAGATGCAATTAATTTAAGAGATTTTCTTAAGAATAATTGTCAAGCATGAGATGTTGTAAATATGTAAATGGTTTGGTGGCCAATATTGGAAGTACCTGAGGACATTAAAATTATTTGCATAATTACTAGCTCAATGGGATCAACTTAACTAATGCAAGATAAGCCAATAATGGATGTACCTAAGCTTTTGAGCATTAGGGGCTAGGTAAAGGATTGAACCTCACATGAGATGTGATGGGCAAGGAGTTGCTTACTTATAGTTTATTATAATTCCAATAATGGATGTACCTGAGGATGATCAATAGAATTATAAGAATTCAATTACCCACTAGAAATTCATCAAACTAGGATTTCCGTTTTCTACTTTGGAAGTATAGGATTCGCTAAGTAAGTGAGAGGACCAATTTGATTAAAAGACC